>NW_027453864.1:0-10000 GCF_040206685.1 Ascaphus truei | reverse complement strand
GTGTGTGTCTACGTGTGTGTGTGTCTACGTGTGTGTGTGTCTACGTGTGTGTGTGTCTACGTGTGTGTGTGTCTACGTGTGTGTGTGTCTACGTGTGTGTGTGTGTCTACGTGTGTGTGTCTACGTGTGTGTGTGTGTCTACGTGTGTGTGTCTACGTGTGTGTGTGTGTGTCTACGTGTGTGTGTGTGTGTGTCTACGTGTGTGTGTGTGTGTGTCTACGTGTGTGTGTGTGTGTGTCTACGTGTGTGTGTGTGTGTGTCTACGTGTGTGTGTGTGTGTCTACGTGTGTGTGTGTGTCTACGTGTGTGTGTCTACGTGTGTGTGTCTACGTGTGTGTGTCTACGTGTGTGTGTCTA
This sequence comes from Ascaphus truei, assembly GCF_040206685.1. Lineage (NCBI taxonomy): Eukaryota > Metazoa > Chordata > Amphibia > Anura > Ascaphidae > Ascaphus > Ascaphus truei. The sequence goes on along the minus strand of NW_027453864.1, from coordinate 9,643 downwards.
CGTGTGTGTGTCTACGTGTGTGTGTGTGTGTGGGGGGGGGAGGTGGTGGGAAGGGGGGGAGGTGGTGAGAAGGGGGGGAGGTGGTGGGAAGGGGGGGGAGAGGTGGTGGGAAGGGGGGGGGAGGTGGTGGGAAGGGGGGGGGAGGTGGTGCGAAGGGGGGGAGGTGGTGGGAAAGGTAGAAGGCAACACACAGGGAACGACAGGACAAGGAGCAGGGCTATGGGAGAGAGCAAAGATCACCCCGACCACACGCAGGGCATTTTTTAGAACAGGCCCATACAACAAAACCTCCACCCCTAGCCACTCAGAATCGCTTCCTAGTGTTAGAAGACCAGAAGGAAATAGAAACACCAAATACAAAACTCAGAAAAAGACCACACGAGGAAAGCGGGGAGGACGAAGGACACAGAAAAAGAGCAGCGACCTAAATAACATATTCAACCTGACTAAAAAAGAACTTAATATAGATGAATGTAACCTAATAAAAAAGGGGTTAAACTTCGCTCCAGTCGCAAAGGCGAATAGCTTCAATCTGTATATAGACGCACACAAGTATATTAGACAGCTTACACTTAAGAAATTCTTCATCTCAAAAGATGCACAAACCAGGGAGATAGTGAGCAGTAATACTAATTTGCACATAGAGAGTGATGAGTTCAAACATTCCAACCTCAAAAATAAGTCTAAATTCTATCCTAGTTGGGCGAAAGGCCATAATCTTGAAGTATTCCATCAGAAAATACAGGAGGATTTTGACAGACTGACCTCGAATACGACTAAGCTAACAAAAAATAATCTAACACTTAAAGAAAAAATCGCTCTACAAAACTTAGAAAAGGATAAGGGAATCACATTCAAACAAGCAGACAAGGGGGAGGGGTAGTCATTATGGACACTGTCTACTATAAAGGAGAAGCAGAGAGGATACTGTCGGACGACGTCACCTATGCACGTCTTAAGACGAATCCGCATAAAGAATTCTGTACAGAATTCCTCACTCTGCTAGATAAAGGCAAGACGACAGGAGTCCTAAATGAGAAAGAATATGACTATCTTAATGTCAAGTTCCCAGTTATGCCGATATTCTACTTTCTACCTAAAATATACAAAAACATGGAAGCACCACCAGGGAGACCCATCATCTCTGGGATAGGCTCGCTCACGTCGCGACTATCAGAGTATATAGATGGCTTCCTGCAACCATATGTTGCGGAGATGCGGTCTTACCTTAGAGATACCACGCAAATTCTTAATATATTGGAACAGATAGTCTGGCAAGAAGACTATAAAATGTGCACTTGTGACGTAACTTCATTATACACATCCATAAAGCATGATGATGGAATCGAAGCCATCAATAGGACAATAACAAGCGATAAAACGGTTAAAATGGAACAGCAACGCTTTATTTTAGAAAGTATCAATTTTATTCTTAAACACAACCTTTTTAATTTCGATGGAACCTACTTTTTACAAAAATGTGGTACAGCGATGGGTACGAAATTCGCACCAAGTTATGCCAACTTGTTCATGGACAATTGGGAGACCGATACCATCTGGTCGGACCATGATTATGGTGCGGATCTCGTCCTGTGGCGAAGATACATCGATGATGTGTTCTTCATCTGGAAAGGCAGTAGCGAAAGCTTGAATCACTTCTTAAATTACATTAACAATAATGAGAGAAATTTGGCTTTCACGTCGTGTATAGGAATTAACTCAGTAGACTTCTTAGATCTGACAATCTATATAGAAGACAATGTACTTAAGACCAAAACTTTCTTCAAAACAGTAGACTGTAACAATTACTTACTCAACACCAGTTGCCACCACAAAAATTGGTTAAAGAACATACCCCCAGGACAGTTTCGCAGAATTAGGAGAAACTGTAGCGATGATAATGTCTATAGGGAGCAATCCAATATACTTAAAAACCGCTTCATTGCTAAAAACTATGATAACGACAAAATGGATATAGCAATAAGAGATGTAGGGAAGCTCAAACGTAGTGAAATCCTCAAAACAAATCCACCAAAGCCCAAAGAGGAGTTCAGCATAGCTTTTTTAACACAGTACAGCCAAGATGCAGGAAGCATACAACAAATTCTGAATAAACACTGGCATCTCCTACAAGGAGACCCCACTCTGAAGGATTATCTTCCAGGGAAGCCGAGAGTCATCTATAAGAGGGCTGACAATATCAAAAGAAGGTTAGCACCAAGCCTTTTTAGGCCAGAAAATAGTGCAACAGGCCATGATCCCAACTGGCTACAAAAAGTTAAAGGTTTCCATAGATGTAATTCTTGCAAAGCATGCAAACAGGGAACCAAAGAAAAAATTCAGTTCATCTCTAAAATAACAGGAGAACAGTTTAAAATCACCAGTTTTATTAACTGTAAATCAGAATTCGTAGTTTACCTTTTAAATTGCCCCTGTGGACTCCAGTATGTAGGACGTACCAGTAGACCACTGCGGGTACGCATTCTGGAACACCTAGGGAACATTAGACGCAAATTAATGACACATAGCGTCTCGAAGCATTTTGCACTGCATCACCAAGGAGACCCATCAGGCCTTGAATTCAGGGGCATCGAAGTAGTCCCCCCTCATTGGAGGGAAGGGGACAGACTGACATCTCTATCGCGAAAAGAAACTTTTTGGATATACTGCACCGACACACTTTATTCAAGCAAATACCCGGTATGTACCTGGCAAATACCTGGAATGCGCCGCTCCTCACCTCTGACAAGCCCCGTTGCATTTGCCTTCCCAGCCTGGGTTCATGCCTGGCTGATGGGCGGCTGATTTGTTAAATGATAATGATTAGGATTTAATAGGCTGCAATGCTTCGCGTGTCTACCAGATGGCATAAATTCATGAATTGTAATGCAGTATATATATATATATACTGTGCAGTATTGCAGCCAGGGGGAATAAAATGCTTCAATCCCTGCCTAGAAAATAACCCAATATACTCGGGCAGAAAACAGTCTCAAACCTCAATACACCCGGGTATACCCGAATTCGTGGGACTAGCCGAGCTCGAATAAAGTGTGTCGCCAGTGTATAAACTGAAAAGCCTGGCACCCGCAGGCCTTAACGTAGATATAGACATTGCAGCCTTTCTTTGAACACACATTGATTTGTTTCCATTTCCCCCTTTTTAAAAATCATTTTTAAAAATCATTTTTAAAAGTCATTTAAAAAAAATCATTCCAGAAGCATGTCCAAACACACACTGATTCCTCTCCCATCCCATTTCATATAGGGGAGTGCGTATCGTATAAGAATCCACCTTGAACCTACCCTCGAGGACCAAAAGTGATGCACATCATCGGGACAACTAATGAACTCACTCTGTATGAAACTGCAAGCAGATTTGAAGTTAGAAACTAGCAACGAATAACCCTGAACATCTTTTAAGTTTCAAAGACTTACTATTAGAAATGACAATGTCAATGTAATTTCCACACACAGCCACAAGGTGGCACCATGGTTTAAACCATGATAAAGTTTTTATCAGACTGCAAATCATCTAAGTGTGAAGTGAAACACGGAGTTACTCCAGCTATCTGAATGAGCACTCCAATATTTGGTTTTTGATCTACTATTTCCTAAGAGCTATCCATTAAATGATGTCTAGTTAGCTGAACGACCTCTCCAGGGTTCTCCATCCTAAGGATTGAGCCACATTAGGTTTTAATTGTGTATGTATACTTATTCTTGCTCTTCCAAGGAAGGAAAGGTTTTTAGATGTTCCCTGAATCATTTCAAATGTGCCTGCCAAATCATTAGGTTCTAAACCCTTTTTCCCTATTTTTTAAAATACCTTTCTAATACACCACTCTTTATAACCATTCTAAATGTGTTTTGTACAAATGTAGGGCATACTGCCCACAGCAAGAAATATGATTTTGCAATGTCAAGGTAGATGTAATTTTCACGTTTGGCCACATGGTGGCACCATTGTATCACGAACGGCAAGATTTTAACTAAGAGCAAAAAAAGTTTAAAAGGAGTGACTCACGGAGGATTTTAATGGTTCCTAACATTGTGATTATTTCGAAAATACTGTTCCCACCAGATAGTCGCGCAATTGAAAGAAAAACTAAGTCTGTTTGAACACCCATTTTTAATTAGTGCTGGGTAAAGATCATTATGCAACTTCTACTATGCAACTTTAATTATGCAATCTCTTCTTACAAAGTTGAAATCCACCATCCGGTTACCATAAATACTAAGGACTAATAACGGCAACACTTATAAAGACATAAAATAGTCATTTTTACTCCGTTTTAATTTTAATCAGAAACAGGTGATCAACCAATTAACTAAAGGGGGATACCTATATATACAGCACACAATGAGCATCCAGCAGGAACCTGACGAAGCTTATTGCGAACATTGCCGGAGCTCATTGAGAGAGGGACCCAGCACACTACAGGACATCCGGTGCAGATCCCCTCTTCCGGTTCCGCTGCCGGACGCGCCAGTGGGAACAAGAACGGAGGAGGAGACCGTGCAGGAGTGTACCGAGCGGCTGAGGCTGGGCCATTTTATTTGACTTCAAGTGTGAGTGTAGTCCTTGTGTTTGCTTTATTTCATTTTATTTCATTGTGTCTTATTTTATTTTATTTCATTGTGTCTTAGTATAATTTATTTCATTTTGTCATAGATTGTTCTATACTTTTTATGGTTCACCACATGTTTGCATTTCATATGCTTATGTCTCCACTGTATACCCATTAAAGACCTTTTTTATTGTTGTTAACCCTTGTTGGCATACACTCCTTTTGGTCATCTGGGAAACGGGGAGAGGAGACACTCACACACTACACCCATCGGGGGATAATTCTGCTGAGACAACCAGACACCATCCATACAGGACATCACCCTCTGAGGACAAGGACTCACATCAGGCCGTGTGAGTTTTATGTATATTGAGACTCCAGCATATGAGTCTGTAATAAATCCACTACAGTCAGCGTTGAGGGAGAGACACCACACAAGCCCGTGTGAGTCACTGAATCCATAATTGTATGTATTCTTTGATTAGTTAAAGTGGAAAACCAATTATCAACCCCTCCAGCATTATCCTCCTCCTTGCTCCCACCCCCTGCCCTCACCCCCCTCCCCCTTCCCCCCCCCCTCTTCCCCCCCCCCCTCTTCCCCCATCCCCCACATGTGTATCTAATACACTGAGATTTTAATTCTTTTTTTATCCATATCCTTTTATTTCATTCGGTTCCATCGACATCGGGAGGCCCGTGAGGTTTGCGCTGACTATCTTCACACCACAACTGTCCCGGTAGCCTGCTGTCCCGGAAATGTCCCGGGTTTTGGCCTTTGTCCCGGTACTTAGATGTGATGTGGAGCGGGCGGCGGTGCGCTAGTCTGCGGCGGCGGAGCTGCGCGAGGAGGGTGCGGGACTCAGCTGGTGAGTTTTTTCACTTGTAGAATAGAATGCGGGGGGGGGGGGGGGGTTGGGCTTTAGACATCCTTCAACCAATCCCCTGCGTGCCGGCCGGAATTCTACAAAGCCCCGCCCCTGCATACTCCTTCATAGTAGAATGCTAAAATGCACGGGATTGGGTGAGAATGCCGAGAGCCGGGGGCAGAGTATGAGCAGAGCACACCACACTACACTACCAGGGAGTAACGGTGCAGGAGATTGGTGGCCATTTGAGGAGGATAGGAGCAGCTCAGCAAGACGGCAGGGGATTGGACAGATGCCGGGTGGGAGGGGCTGCAGTGATCCATGGGATGGCAGTGATGTCACTGACCTGTGACAGTGACTGCCACGAGGAGCACAGGAGAAGGTGTGTCAGACAGTGGAGCTGCTCAGAGGCAAAGCTGCCGCTGCACGTGTGACACAGTCTGTACAATAAGTACTGTAAGTGTAAGTAGCAACATATATATTTATAATAATGCACAACCATATTTCTGCTTTCCCCTGCTATTTATTTAGCACATTTTTATATTATATAAACAAGCCCCAAGGTCAGGTCAGGAATGACAATGAGGAATGTCCAATTAATGTCTTCATTTTTATTTAATTTTAATTAATGTCAATAAATTATTTATATAATTTTCTGGGTGTGTGTCTCTGTCTGGGTGTGTCTCTGTCTGGGTGTGTGTGTGTTTGTGTCTCTCTCTCTCCCCCTCCCTGTCATCCTCTCCATACTTGTCACCTCTCCCTCTCTCTCCACCTCCCTGTCACTTCTCCCTCCCTCCCTGTCACCTCCCTCCCTCCCTGTCACCTCCCTCCCTCTCTCCCTGTCACCTCTCTCCCTTTCACCCCTCTCCCTCCCTGTCACCTCTCCCTCCCTCCCTGTCGCCTCTCTCCCTCTCTCTCTCTCTCCCTCCCTCCCTGTCACCTCTCTCTCTCCCTCCCTGTCACCTCCCTCCCTGTCATCTCCCTCCCTGTCACCTCTCTCCCTCCCTCCCTGTCACCTCTCGCACCCCCTCCCTCCGTCAGCTCCCTCCCTCCCCCCTCCCTGTCACCTCCCTACCTGCCTCCCCCCTTTCACCTCCCTCCCTCCCTGTCACCTCTATCTCTCCCTCCCTCCCAGTCACCTCTATCTCTCCCTCCCTCCCAGTCACCTCTATCTCTCCCTCCCTCCCAGTCACCTCTATCTCTCCCTCCCTCCCTGTCACCTCTATCTCTCCCTCCCTCCCTGTTACCTCTATCTCTCCCTCCCAGTCACTTCTATCTCTCCCTCCCTGTCGCCTCTCTCCCTCTCTCCCTCCCTCCCTGTCACCTCTCTCCCTCCCTCCCTGTCACCTCCCCCCTCCCTGTCACCTCCCTACCTGCCTCCCTCCCTTTCACCTCCCTCCCTCCCAGTCACCTCTATCTCTTCCTCCCAGTCACCTCTCTCCCTCCCAGTCACCTCTCTCCCTCCCAGTCACCTCCCTCCCTCCCAGTCACCTCCCTCCCTCCCAGTCACCTCCTCCCTCCCAGTCACCTCTATCTCTCCTCCCAGTCACCTCTATCTCTCCCTCCCAGTCACCTCTATCTCTCCCTCCCAGTCACCTCTATCTCTTCCTCCCAGTCACCTCTATCTCTCCCTCCCTCCCAGTCACCTCTATCTCTCCTTCCCAGTCACCTCTCTCCCTCCCTCCCAGTCACCTCTCTCCCTCCCTCCCTCCATCCCAGTCACCTCTCTCCCTCCCTCCCTCCCAGTCACCTCTCTCCCTCCCAGTCACCTCTCTCCCTCCCTCCCTCCCAGTCAATTTATTAAATATTTGAAAAATTGTGCTAATTATTCTGCTCCATACAAAATGTTCCTAATATTTCACTATACTGAGATAGATCCCTTAATTTCCCAGCGTTCTCGTGTGGTAACGGGGGAAGGGAGCAGCGCTGATTGAGACGACCCTAGGGAGCGATTCATGGTATGTTTATCAATTTAAACTTTTACATCCTCATAACCTTTTATAAAACACAGAACAAATGCAAAGAAAGCTGCAGAATGGCCGGTGTGGGGATCAAACCCACGGCCGCGGCATTATTATCCCCACAACTGCGCTATCCAGCAAGCAAGCAACTGTATGTAGGGAAGGGGGAGAGAGGCACAGTGAGGGGAGGGGGGAGAGAGGCACAGTGAGGGGAGGGGGGGGAGAGAGGCACAGTGAGGGGAGGGGGGGAGAGAGGCACAGTGAGGGGGGGAGAGAGGCACAGTGAGGGGGGGGAGAGAGGCACAGTGAGGGGAGGGCCGGAGAGAGGCACAGTGAGGGGAGGGGAGAGAGGCACAGTGAGGAGAAGGGAGAGAAGCACAGTGAGGGGAGTGGGGTGAGAGGCACAGTGAGGGGAGAGAGGCACAGTGAGGGGAGAGAGGCACAGTGAGGGGAGGGGGGAGAGGCACAGTGAGGGGAGGGGGGAGAGGCACAGTGAGGGGAAGGGAGAGAGGCACAGTGAGGGGAAGGGGAGAGAGGCACAGTGAGGGGAGGGGAGGGGGAGAGGCACAGTGAGTGGAGAGAGGCACAGTGAGGGGAGGGGGAGAGAGGCACAGTGAGGGGGGGGAGAGGCACAGTGAGGGGAGAGGGGAGAGAGACACAGTGAGGGGAGGGGGAGAGAGGCACAGTGAGGGGAGGGGGGAGAGAGGCACAGTGAGGGGAGGGGGGAGAGAGGCAAAGTGAGGGAGTGGGGGAGAGAGGCACAGTGAGGGGAGGGGAGAGAGGCACAGTGAGGGGAGTGGGGGAGAGAGGCACAGTGAGGGGAGTGGGGGAGAGAGGCACAGTGAGGGGAGAGGGGAGAGAGGCACAGTGAGGGGAGGGGGGAGTAAGTAAGGGAGAGAAAAAAATTAAGGCTGTGCCTATAGTGCCGTCGATGGCGACACGACGGGTGACGACGCCGTCGCCACCGGCAAAAGTTATGTTTCGCCGGGCGGCGGCAGTGCGGGATTCCGGCAATTTGATTTGTTCAAGTGACATGACGTGACGGCCCTTGAAAAATCTAATTTTGCCGGCTACCAGTTTCCGAACCGGCGACGTCGCTTTGTCGCCGTAGCGCGCACTATAAGCGCACGCGGCGGCAATGCTTCTATTTTCGGGCGACGTCGCCAGTACTATATGCGCGGCCTAAGAATGTAGATTAAATATTTGAAAAATTGTGCTAATTATTCTGCTCCATACAAAATGTTCCTAATATTTCACTATACTGAGATAGATCCCTTAATTTCCCAGCGTTCTCGTGTGGTAACGGGGGAAGGGAGCAGCGCTGATTGAGACGACCCTAGGAGCGATTCATGGTATGTTTATCAATTTAAACTTTTACATCCTCATAACATTTTATAAAACACAGAACAAATGCAAAGAAAGCTGCAGAATGGCCGGTGTGGGGATCAAACCCACGTCCGCGGCATTATTATCCCCACAACTGCGCTATCCAGCAAGCAAGCAACTGTAAGTAGGGAAGGGGGAGAGAGGCACAGTGAGGGGAGGAGGGGATAGAGGCACAGTGAGGGGAGGGGGGAGAGAGGCACAGAGAGGGGAGGAGGGGATAGAGGCACAGTGAGGGGGGGGAGAGAGGCACAGTGAGGGGGGGGAGAGAGGCACAGTGAGGGGAGGGCCGGAGAGAGGCACAGTGAGGGGAGAGGGGAGAGAGGCACAGTGAGGAGAAGGGAGAGAAGCACAGTGAGGGGAGGGGGGAGAGAGGCACAGTGAGGGGAGGGGGAGAGAGGCACAGTGAGGGGAGTGGGGGAGAGAGGCACAGTGAGGGAGTGGGGGAGAGAGGCACAGTGAGGGAAGTGGGGGAGAGAGGCACAGTGAGGGGAGGGGGGAGCGATGCACAGTGAGGGGAGGGGGGGACAGAGGCACGGGGAGGAGGGGAGAGAGGCACAGTGAGGGGAGAGGGGAGAGAGGCACAGTGAGGAGAAGGGAGAGAGCACAGTGAGGGGAGGGGGAGAGGCACAGTGAGGGGAGAGAGGCACAGTGAGGGGAGGGGGGAGAGGCACAGTGAGGGGAAGGGAGAGAGGCACAGTGAGGGGAAGGGGAGAGAGGCACAGTGAGGGGAGGGGAGGGGGAGAGGCACAGTGAGGGGAGAGAGGCACAGTGAGGGGAGGGGGGAGAGAGGCACAGTGAGGGGAGGGGGAGAGAGGCACAGTGACGGGAGGGGGGAGAGAGGCACAGTGAGGGGAGTGGG
>NW_027453863.1:713087-832371 GCF_040206685.1 Ascaphus truei | reverse complement strand
AAAGGGGGACTCCGGTCACATGGTGCTGGGGGGGAAAGGGGGGACACCGGTCACATGGTGCTGGGGGGAAAGGGGGACACCGGTCACATGGGGCTGGGGGGGAAAGGGGGGACACGGTCACATGGGGCTGGTAGGAAAGGGGGGACACAGGTCACATGGGGCTGGGGGGGAAAGGGGGGGACACAGGTCACATGGGGCTGGGGGGGAAAGGGGGGACACCGGTCACATGGGGCTGGGGGGGAAAGGGGGACACCAGTCACATGGGGCTGGGGGGGAAAGAGGGGACACCGGTCACATGGGGCTGGGGGGGAAAGGGGGGACACCGGTCACATGGGGCTGGGGGGGAAAGGGGGGACACCGGTCACATGGGGCTGGGGGGGAAAGGGGGGACACAGGTCACATGGGGCTGGGGGGGAAAGGGGGGACACCGGTCACATGGGGCTGGGGGGGAAAGGGGGGGACACTGGTCACATGGGGCTGGGGGGGAAAGGGGGGGACACCGGTCACATGGGGCTGGGGGGGAAAGGGGGGACACCGGTCACATGGGGCTGGGGGGGAAAGGGGGGACACCGGTCACATGGGGCTGGGGGGGAAAGGGGGGACACCGATCACATGGGGCTGGGGGGAAAGGGGGGACACCGGTCACATGGGGCTGGGGGGGGACACCGGTCACATGGGGCTGGGGGGAAAGGGGGGACACCGGTCACATGGGGCTGGGGGGGGACACCGGTCACATGGGGCTGGGGGGGACGGGGGACACCGGTCACATGGGGCTGGGGGGGGAAAGGGGGGACACCGGTCACATGGGGCTGGAGGTGAAAGGGGGGACACCGATCACATGGGGCTGGGGGGAAAGGGGGGACACCGGTCACATGGGGCTGGGGGGGGAAAGGGGGGACACTGGTCACATGGGGCTGGGGGGGAAAGGGGGGACACCGGTCACATGGGGCTGGGGGGGAAAGGGGGACACCGGTCACATGGGGCTGGGGGGGAAAGGGGGGACACCGTTCACATGGGGCTGGGGGGAAAGGGGGGACACCGGTCACATGGGGCTGGGGGGGAAAGGGGGGACACCGGTCACATGGGGCTGGGGGGAAAGGGGGGACACCGGTCACATGGGGCTGGGGGGGAAAGGGGGGGACACCGGTCACATGGGGCTGGGGGGGGAAAGGGGGGACACCGGTCACATGGAGCTGGGGGGAAAGGGGGACACCGGTCACATGTGGCTGGGGGGGAAAGGGGGACACCGGTCACATGGGGCTGGGGGGAAAGGGGGACACCGGTCACATGGAGCTGGGGGGAAAGGGGGACACCGGTCACATGTGGCTGGGGGGGAAAGGGGGGACACCGGTCACATGGGGCTGGGGGGGAAAGGGGGGACACCAGTCACATGGAGCTGGGGGGAAAGGGGGACACCGGTCACATGGTGCTGGGGGGGAAAGGGGGACACCGGTCACATGGGGCTGGGGGGAAAGGGGGGACACCGGTCACATGGAGCTGGGGGGAAAGGGGGACACCGGTCACATGTGGCTGGGGGGGAAAGGGGGGACATCGTTCACATGGGGCTGGGGGGGAACGGGGGGACACGGTCACATGGGGCTGGGGGTGAAAGGGGGGACACCGGTCACATGGAGCTGGGGGGGAAAGGGGGGACACAGGTCACATGGGGCTGGGGGGAAAGGGGGGACACCAGTCACATGGGGCTGGGGGGGAAAGGGGGGACACAGGTCACATGGGGCTGGGGGGGAAAGGGGGGACACAGGTCACATGGGGCTGGGGGGGGAAAGGGGGGACACCGGTCACATGGGGCTGGGGGGGAAAGGGGGGACACAGGTCACATGGGGCTGGGGGGGAAAGGGGGACACCGGTCACATGGGGCTGGGGGGGAAAGGGGGACACCGGTCACATGGGGCTGGGGGGGGAAAGGGGGGACACCGGTCACATGGGGCTGGGGGGACAGGGGACACCGGTCACATGGGGCTGGGGGGAAAGGGGGGACACCGGTCACATGGGGCTGGGGGGAAAGGGGGGACACCGGTCACATGGGGCTGGGGGGAAAGGGGGGACACCGGTCACATGGGGCTGGGGGGGAAAGGGGGACTCCGGTCACATGGGGCTGGGGGGAAAGGGGGGACACCGGTCACATGGAGCTGGGGGGGAAAGGGGGACTCCGGTCACATGGTGCTGGGGGGAAGGGGGGACACCGGTCACATGGGGCTGGGGGGAAAGGGGGGACACCGGTCACATGGGGCTTGGGGGGAAAGGGGGGACACCGGTCACATGGGGCTGGGGGGAAAGGGGGGACACCGGTCACATGGGGCTGGGGGGAAAGGGGGGACACCGGTCACATGGGGCTGGGGGGACAGGGGACACCGGTCACATGGGGCTGGGGGGAAAGGGGGGACACCGGTCACATGGTGCTGGGGGGGAAAGGGGGGATACAGGTCACATGGTGCTGGGGGGGGAAAGGGGGGACACAGGTCACATGGTGCTGGGGGGGAAAGGGGGGACACCGGTCACATGGGGCTGGGGGGACGGGGGACACCGGTCACATGGGGCTGTGGGGAAAGGGGGACTCCGGTCACATGGTGCTGGGGGGGAAAGGGGGGACACCGGTCACATGGTGCTGGGGGGGAAAGGGGGACTCCGGTCACATGGTGCTGGGGGGGAAAGGGGGACTCCGGTCACATGGTGCTGGGGGGGAAAGGGGGGACACCGGTCACATGGTGCTGGGGGGGAAAGGGGGACACCGGTCACATGGGGCTTGGGAGAAAGGGGGGACACCGGTCACATGGGGCTGGGGGGACGGGGGGGGACACCGTTCACATGGTGCTGGGGGGAAAGGGGGACACCGGTCACATGGTGGGCTGGGGGGAAAGGGGGGACACCGGTCACATGGGGCTGGGGGGAAAGGGGGGACACCGGTCACATGGGGCTGGGGGGACGGGGGACACCGGTCACATGGGGCTGGGGGGGAAAGGGGGACTCCGGTCACATGGTGCTGGGGGGGAAAGGGGGGACACAGGTCACATGGTGCTGGGGGGGAAAGGGGGGGACACAGGTCACATGGTGCTGGGGGGGAAAGGGGGGACACCGGTCACATGGGGCTGGGGGGACGGGGGACACCGGTCACATGGGGCTGGGGGGAAAGGGGGACTCCGGTCACATGGTGCTGGGGGGGAAAGGGGGGACACCGGTCACATGGTGCTGGGGGGAAAGGGGGACTCCGGTCACATGGTGCTGGGGGGAAAGGGGGACTCCGGTCACATGGTGCTGGGGGGGGAAAGGGGGGACACCGGTCACATGGTGCTGGGGGGAAAGGGGGACACCGGTCACATGGGGCTTGGGAGAAAGGGGGGACACCGGTCACATGGGGCTGGGGGACAGGGGGGGGACACCGTTCACATGGTGCTGGGGGGAAAGGGGGACACCGTTCACATGGGGCTGGGGGGGAAAGGGGGACACCGGTCACATGGTGCTGGGGGGAAAGGGGGACACCGGTCACATGGTGCTGGGGGGAAAGGGGGACACCTGTCACATGGAGCTGGGGGGACGGGGGGGACACCGGTCACATGGGGCTTGGGGGAAAGGGGGGACACCGTTCACATGGGGCTGGGGGGGACACCGGTCACATGGAGCTGGGGGGAAAGGGGGACACAGGTCACATGGGGCTGGGGGGGAAAGGGGGGACACCGGTCACATGGGGCTGGTAGGAAAGGGGGGGACACCGGTCACATGGGGCTTGGGAGAAAGGGGGGGACACCATTCACATGGGGCTGGGGGGGAAAGGGGGACTCCGGTCACATGGTGCTGGGGGGGAAAGGGGGGACTCCGGTCACATGGTGTTGGCGGGGAAAGGGGGACTCCGGTCACATGGTGCTGGGGGGGAAAGGGGGACTCCGGTCACATGGTGCTGGGGGGAAAGGGGGACTCCGGTCACATGGGGCTTGGGGGACGGGGGGGACACCGGTCACATGGGGCTTGGGAGAAAGGGGGGGACACCGGTCACATGGGGCTGGGGGGACGGGGGGGGACACCGTTCACATGGTGCTGGGGGGAAAGGGGGACACCGTTCACATGGGGCTGGGGGGGACACCGGTCACATGGTGCTGGGGGGGAAAGGGGGACACCGGTCACATGGTGCTGGGGGGAAAGGGGGACACCGGTCACATGGAGCTGGGGGGACGGGGGGGACACCGGTCACATGGGGCTTGGGGGAAAGGGGGGACACCGTTCACATGGGGCTGGGGGGGACACCGGTCACATGGAGCTGGGGGGAAAGGGGGACACAGGTCACATGGGGCTGGGGGGGAAAGGGGGGACACCGGTCACATGGGGCTGGGGGGGAAAGGGGGACACCGGTCACATGGGGCTGGTAGGAAAGGGGGGACACCAGTCACATGGGGCTGGGGGGGAAAGGGGGGACACAGGTCACATGGGGCTGGGGGGGAAAGGCGGGGACACCGGTCACATGGGGCTGGGGGGGAAAGGGGGGACACCGGTCACATGGGGCTGGGGGAGAAAGGGGGGACACCGGTCACATGGGGCTGGGGGGAAAGAGGGGACACCGGTCACATGTGGCTGGGGGGGGAAAGGGGGGACACCGGTCACATGGGGCTGGGGGGACAGGGGACACATTGTTCACATGGTGCTGGGGGGGAAAGGGGGACACCGTTCACATGGGGCTGGGGGGGACACCGGTCACATGGTGCTGGGGGGAAAGGGGGACACCGGTCACATGGTGCTGGGGGGAAAGGGGGACACCGGTCACATGGAGCTGGGGGGACGGGGGGGACACCGGTCACATGGGGCTTGGGGGAAAGGGGGGACATCGTTCACATGGGGCTGGGGGGGACACCGGTCACATGGAGCTGGGGGGAAAGGGGGGACACAGGTCACATTTATTTATTTATTTATTTATAAAATATTTTACCAGGAAGTAATACATTGAGAGTTACCTCTCGTTTTCAAGTATGTCCTGGGCACAGAGTAAAACAAATAATACATGGTTACAAATACAGTTACATAAATGAACAAGGTATACATTTATATACAAGACATTGCATGCACAGTTAAAGAAAATATATATTATGAGCGTATGAAACAGTTACAGACCAGATTAAAGTGTGAGACAGCCTTAGATTTGAAAGAACTTAAGCTGGTGGTGGATATGAGAGTCTCTGGTAGGTTGTTCCAGTTTTGGGGTGCACGGAAGGAGAAGGAGGAACGTCCGGATACTTTGTTGAGTCTTGGGACCATGAATAGTCTTTTGGAGTCTGATCTCAGGTGATAGGTACTGCATGTGGTAGGGGTGAGGAGCTTGTTCAGGTAGCTGGGTAGCTTGCCCAGAAAGTATTTGAGGGTGAGACAGGAAAGGTGAACTTTGCGCCTAGACTCTAGTGATGACCAATCTAGTTCTTTGAGCATTTCGCAGTGATGTGTGTTGTAGTTGCATTGGAGAACAAAACGACAAATTGAATTGTAGAGGGTGTCAAGTTTGCTAAGGTGGGTTTGAGGAGCCGAGCCATATACTATGTCTCCATAGTCAATAATTGGCATTAGCATCTGCTGTGCAATACGCTTTCTGACCAGGAGACTTAGGGAGGATTTGTTCCTGTAAAGTACCCCTAGTTTGGCATAGGTCTTGGTTGTCAGGGTATCAATGTGCATCCCGAATGTTAAGTGGGAGTCAAACCATAAGCCCAGGTATTTAAAACTAGTGACAGGTGTTAGGGTGGTTTTAGCGTTGGTTCTAATCAGGAGCTCACTCACTGGAAGCTTTACAAATTTAGTCTTGGTCCCAAATACCATTGTTACAGTCTTGGGGCTGGGGGGGAAAGGGGGGACACCGGTCACATGGGGCTGGGGGGGAAAGGGGGACACCGGTCACATGGGGCTGGGGGGGAAAGGGGGGACACCGGTCACATGGGGCTGGGGGGGAAAGGGGGGACACAGGTCACATGGGGCTGGGGGGGAAAGGGGGGACACATTTTTCACATGGTGCTGGGGGGAAAGGGGGACACCGTTCACATGGGGCTGGGGGGGACACCGGTCACATGGTGCTGGGGGGAAAGGGGGACACCGGTCACATGGTGCTGGGGGGAAAGGGGGACACCGGTCACATGGAGCTGGGGGGACGGGGGGGACACCGGTCACATGGGGCTTGGGGGAAAGGGGGGACATCGTTCACATGGGGCTGGGGGACACACCGGTCACATGGAGCTGGGGGGAAAGGGGGGACACAGGTCACATGGGGCTGGGGGGGAAAGGGGGGACACCGGTCACATGGGGCTGGGGGGGAAAGGGGGACACCGGTCACATGGGGCTGGGGGGGAAAGGGGGGACACCGGTCACATGGGGCTGGGGGGGAAAGGGGGGACACAGGTCACATGGGGCTGGGGGGGAAAGGGGTGACACCGGTCACATGGGGCTGGGGGGGAAAGGGGGACACCGGTCACATGGGGCTGGGGGGGAAAGGGGGACACCGGTCACATGGGGCTGGGGGGTAAAGGGGGGACACCGGTCACATGTGGCTGGGGGGGAAAGGGGGGACACCGGTCACATGGGGCTGGGGGGGAAAGGGGGGACACCGGTCACATGGGGCTGGGGGGACAGGGGGGACACCGGTCACATGGGGCTGGGGGGGAAAGGGGGGACACCGGTCACATGGGGCTGGGGGAGAAAGGGGGGACACCGGTCACATGGGGCTTGGGGGAAAGGGGGACACCAGTCACATGGGGCTGGGGGGAAAGGGGGGACACTGGTCACATGGGGCTGGGGGGGAAAGGGGGGACACCGGTCACATGGGGCTTGGGGGAAAGGGGGACACCAGTCACATGGGGCTGGGGGGGAACGGGGGGACACCGGTCACATGGGGCTGGGGGGGAACGGGGGGGACACCGGTCACATGGGGCTGGGGGGGAATGGGGGGACACCGGTCACATGGGGCTGGGGGGGAAAGGGGGGACACCGGTCACATGGGGCTGGGGGGGAAAGGGGGGGACATCGGTCACATGGGGCTGGGGGGGAAAGGGGGGACACCGATCACATGGGGCTGGGGGGAAAGGGGGGACACCGGTCACATGGGGCTGGGGGGGAAAGGGGGGACACCGGTCACATGGGGCTGGGGGAGAAAGGGGGGACACCGGTCACATGGGCCTGGGGGGAAAGGGGGGACACCGGTCACATGGGGCTGGGGGGGAAAGGGGGGACACCGGTCACATGGGGCTGGGGGGAAAGGGGGGACACCGGTCACATGGGGCTGGGGGGGAAAGGGGGGACACCGGTCACATGGGGCTTGGGGGAAAGGGGGACACCAGTCACATGGGGCTGGGGGGAAAGGGGGGACACCGGTCACATCGGGCTGGGGGGGAAAGGGGGGACACCGGTCACATGGGGCTTGGGGGAAAGGGGGACACCGGTCACATGGGGCTGGGGGGGAACGGGGGGACACCGGTCACATGGGGCTGGGGGGGAACGGGGGGACACCGGTCACATGGGGCTGGGGGGGAATGGGGGGACACCGGTCACATGGGGCTGGGGGGGAAAGGGGGGACACCGGTCACATGGGGCTGGGGGGGAAAGGGGGGGACATCGGTCACATGGGGCTGGGGGGGAAAGGGGGGACACCGATCACATGGGGCTGGGGGGAAAGGGGGGACACCGATCACATGGGGCTGGGGGGAAAGGGGGAACACCGGTCACATGGGGCTGGGGGGGAAAGGGGAGACACCGGTCACATGGGGCTGGGGGGGAATGGGGGGACACCGGTCACATGGGGCTGGGGGGGAAAGGGGGGGACACCGGTCACATGGGGCTGGGGGGGAAAGGGGGGACACCGGTCACATGGGGCTGGGGGGGAAAGGGGGGACTCCGGTCACATGGGGCTGGGGGGGAAAGGGGGATAACCGGTCACATGGGGCTGGGGGGGAAAGGGGGGACACCGGTCACATGGGGCTGGGGGGAAAGGGGGGACACCGGTCACATGGGGCTGGGGGGAAAGGGGGGACACCGGTCACATGGGGCTGGGGGGGAAAGGGGGGACACCGGTCACATGGGGCTGGGGGGGAAAGGGGGGACACCGGTCACATGGGGCTGGTAGGAAAGGGGGGACACAGGTCACATGGGGCTGGGGGGGAAAGGGGGGACACAGGTCACATGGGGCTGGGGGGGAAAGGGGGGACACCGGTCACATGGGGCTGGGGGGGAAAGGGGGACACCAGTCACATGGGGCTGGGGGGGAAAGAGGGGACACCGGTCACATGGGGCTGGGGGGGAAAGGGGGGACACCGGTCACATGGGGCTGGGGGGGAAAGGGGGGACACCGGTCACATGGGGCTGGGGGGGAAAGGGGGGACACAGGTCACATGGGGCTGGGGGGGAAAGGGGGGACACCGGTCACATGGGGCTGGGGGGGAAAGGGGGACACACTGGTCACATGGGGCTGGGGGGGAAAGGGGGGACACCGGTCACATGGGGCTGGGGGGGAAAGGGGGGACACCGGTCACATGGGGCTGGGGGGGAAAGGGGGGACACCGGTCACATGGGGCTGGGGGGGAAAGGGGGGACACCGATCACATGGGGCTGGGGGGAAAGGGGGGACACCGGTCACATGGGGCTGGGGGGGACACCGGTCACATGGGGCTGGGGGGAAAGGGGGGACACCGGTCACATGGGGCTGGGGGGGACACCGGTCACATGGGGCTGGGGGGGACGGGGGACACCGGTCACATGGGGCTGGGGGGGAAAGGGGGGACACCGGTCACATGGGGCTGGAGGTGAAAGGGGGGACACCGATCACATGGGGCTGGGGGGAAAGGGGGGACACCGGTCACATGGGGCTGGGGGGGAAAGGGGGGACACTGGTCACATGGGGCTGGGGGGGAAAGGGGGGGACACCGGTCACATGGGGCTGGGGGGGAAAGGGGGACACCGGTCACATGGGGCTGGGGGGGGAAAGGGGGGACACCGTTCACATGGGGCTGGGGGGGAAAGGGGGGACACCGGTCACATGGGGCTGGGGGGGAAAGGGGGGACACCGGTCACATGGGGCTGGGGGGAAAGGGGGGACACCGGTCACATGGGGCTGGGGGGGAAAGGGGGGACACCGGTCACATGGGGCTGGGGGGGAAAGGGGGGACACCGGTCACATGGAGCTGGGGGGAAAGGGGGACACCGGTCACATGTGGCTGGGGGGGAAAGGGGGACACCGGTCACATGGGGCTGGGGGGAAAGGGGGACACCGGTCACATGGAGCTGGGGGGAAAGGGGGACACCGGTCACATGTGGCTGGGGGGGAAAGGGGGGACACCGGTCACATGGGGCTGGGGGGGAAAGGGGGGACACCAGTCACATGGAGCTGGGGGGAAAGGGGGACACCGGTCACATGGTGCTGGGGGGGAAAGGGGGACACCGGTCACATGGGGCTGGGGGGAAAGGGGGACACCGGTCACATGGAGCTGGGGGGAAAGGGGGACACCGGTCACATGTGGCTGGGGGGAAAGGGGGGACATCGTTCACATGGGGCTGGGGGGGAACGGGGGGACACCGGTCACATGGGGCTGGGGGGGAAAGGGGGGACACCGGTCACATGGAGCTGGGGGGAAAGGGGGGACACAGGTCACATGGGGCTGGGGGGAAAGGGGGGACACCGGTCACATGGGGCTGGGGGGGAAAGGGGGGACACAGGTCACATGGGGCTGGGGGGGAAAGGGGGGACACAGGTCACATGGGGCTGGGGGGGGAAAGGGGGGACACCGGTCACATGGGGCTGGGGGGGAAAGGGGGGACACAGGTCACATGGGGCTGGGGGGGAAAGGGGGACACCGGTCACATGGGGCTGGGGGGAAAAGGGGGGACACCGGTCACATGTGGCTGGGGGGGAAAGGGGGGACACCGGTCACATGGGGCTGGGGGGGAAAGGGGGGACACCGGTCACATGGGGCTGGGGAGGAAAGGGGGGACACCGGTCACATGGGGCTGGGGGGGAAAGGGGGACACCGGTCACATGGGGCTGGGGGGGAAAGGGGGACACCGGTCACATGGGGCTGGGGGGGAAAGGGGGGACACCGGTCACATGTGGCTGGGGGGGAAAGGGGGGACACCGGTCACATGGGGCTGGGGGGGAAAGGGGGGACACCGGTCACATGGGGCTGGGGAGGAAAGGGGGGACACCGGTCACATGGGGCTGGGGGGGAAAGGGGGGACACCGGTCACATGGGGCTGGGGGGACAGGGGGGACACCGGTCACATGGGGCTGGGGGGGAAAGGGGGGACACCGGTCACATGGGGCTGGGGGGAAAGGGGGGACACCGGTCACATGGGGCTGGGGGGAAAGGGGGGACACCGGTCACATGGGGCTGGGGGGAAGGGGGGACACCGGTCACATGGGGCTTGGGGGAAAGGGGGACACCAGTCACATGGAGCTGGGGGAAAAGGGGGGACACCGGTCACATGGGGCTGGGGGGGAAAGGGGGGACACCGGTCACATGGGGCTGGGGGTGAAAGGGGGGACACCGGTCACATGGGGCTGGGGGGGAAAGGGGGACACCGGTCACATGGGGCTGGGGGGAAAGGGGGGGACACCAGTCACATGGGGCTGGGGGGACGGGGGGGACACCGGTCACATGGGGCTGGGGGGAAAGGGGGACACCGGTCACATGGGGCTGTATCTGCCTTAGAAACACCTGTTCTGCCCCAAACACCCTGTACTTCTATGTTCTGCCCCATATGCACCTGTGATGAGCGGCCTCTGTGGGGGCTGCAGGCCGCTTCCCTGTGCTGCTGCTGATTGAGCGGCCTCTGTGGGGGCTGCAGGCCGCTTCCCTGTGCTGCTGCTGCTGCTGAGCGGCCTCTGTGGGGGCTGCAGGCCGCTTCCCTGTGCTGCTGCTGATTGAGCGGCCTCTGTGGGGGCTGCAGGCCGCTTCCCTGTGCTGCTGCTGAGCGGCCTCTGTGGGGGCTGCAGGCCGCTTCCCTGTGCTGCTGCTGATTGAGCGGCCTCTGTGGGGGCTGCAGGCCGCTTCCCTGTGCTGCTGCTGATTGAGCGGCCTCTGTGGGGGCTGCAGGCCGCTTCCCTGTGCTGCTGCTGATTGAGCGGCCTCTGTGGGGGCTGCAGGCCGCTTCCCTGTGCTGCTGCTGATCGAGCGGCCTCTGTGGGGGCTGCAGGCCGCTTCCCTGTGCTGCTGCTGATTGAGCGGCCTCTGTGGGGGCTGCAGGCCGCTTCCCTGTGCTGCTGCCGATTGAGCGGCCTCTGTGGGGACTGCAGGCCGCTTCCCTGTGCTGCTGCCGATTGAGCGGCCTCTGTGGGGGCTGCAGGCCGCTTCCCTGTGCTGCTGCCGATTGAGCGGCCTCTGTGGGTACTGCAGGCCGCTTCCCTGTGCTGCTGCCGATTGAGCGGCCTCTGTGGGGGCTGCAGGCCGCTTCCCTGTGCTGCTGCCGATTGAGCGGCCTCTGTGGGGGCTGCAAGCCGCTTCCCTGTGCTGCTGCCGATTGAGCGGCCTCTGTGGGGGCTGCAGGCCGCTTCCCTGTGCTGCTGCCGATTGAGCGGCCTCTGTGGGGGCTGCAGGCCGCTTCCCTGTGCTGTGTCCGGCCTGGAGATTACGTGACAGTCCGGTGTAGGCCAGAGTCCCAGCGTCCCCGGAGGCCACACAAGGAACTGCAGCGCACATATCTTATTACCGACAGGCTATTATTAGTGTGTGTGTGTGTGTGTGTGTGTGTGTGTGTGTGTGTGTGTGTGTGTGTGTGTGTGTGTGTGTGTGTGTGTGTGTGTGTGTGTGTGTGTGTGTGTGTGTGTGTGTGTGTGTGTGTGTGTGTGTGTGTGTGTGTGTGTGTGTGTGTGTGTGTGTGTGTTACAATGGAAAGGACATTTTCTATCCCAGACCACACATCTCAGCACTAAACTACGGCCGCTACTATTTATATTCGCTCTGACCGCTTTTCAAAATACACATTTCTTTTTACCAGCCTCAGCATGTCTCTAACTCTATTCACATATCTCCATCTCTCCTTCCTTCCCCACTTCTCAGTTCACATGAACTCCTTTCTTACCTGCGTCCTCTGACACCACACAGCTATACCCCCTGCACTAAAACACACCCCTACAGCTATACCCCCTGCACTAAAACACACCCCTACAGCTATATCCCCTGCACTAAAACACACCCCTACAGCTATACCCCCTGCACTAAAACACACCCCTACAGCTATACCCCCTGCACTAAAACATACCCCTACAGCTATACCCCCTGCACTAAAACACACCCCTACAGCTATACCCCCTGCACTAAAACACACCCCTACAGCTATACCCCCTGCACTAAAACACACCCCTACAGCTATACCCCCTGCACTAAAACACACCCCTACAGCTATACCCCCTGCACTAAAACACACCCCTACAGCTATACCCCCTGCACTAAAACACACCCCTACAGCTATACCCCCTGCACTAAAACACACCCCTACAGCTATACCCCCTGCACTAAAACACACCCCTACAGCTATACCCCCTGCACTAAAACACACCCCTACAGCTATACCCCCTGCACTAAAACACACCCCTACAGCTATATCCCCTGCACTAAAACACACCCCTACAGCTATACCCCCTGCACTAAAACACACCCCTACAGCTATATCCCCTGCACTAAAACACACCCCTACAGCTATACCCCCTGCACTAAAACACACCCCTACAGCTATACCCCCTGCACTAAAACATACCCCTACAGCTATACCCCCTGCACTAAAACACACCCCTACAGCTATACCCCCTGCACTAAAACACACCCCTACAGCTATACCCCCTGCACTAAAACACACCCCTACAGCTATACCCCCCTGCACTAAAACACACCCCTACAGCTATACCCCCTGCACTAAAACACACCCCTACAGCTATACCCCCTGCACTAAAACACACCCCTACAGCTATACCCCCTGCACTAAAACACACCCCTACAGCTATACCCCCTGCACTAAAACACACCCCTACAGCTATACCCCCTGCACTAAAACACACCCCTACAGCTATACCCCCTGCACTAAAACACACCCCTACAGCTATATCCCCTGCACTAAAACACACCCCTACAGCTATACCCCCTGCACTAAAACACACCCCTACAGCTATATCCCCTGCACTAAAAACACACCCCTACAGCTATACCCCCTGCACTAAAACACACCCCTACAGCTATACCCCCTGCACTAAAACACACCCCTACAGCTATATCCCCTGCACTAAAACACACCCCTACAGCTATACCCCCTGCACTAAAACACACCCCTACAGCTATATCCCCTGCACTAAAACACACCCCTACAGCTATACCCCCTGCACTAAAACACACCCCTACAGCTATATCCCCTGCACTAAAACACACCCCTACAGCTATACCCCCTGCACTAAAACACACCCCTACAGCTATACCCCCTGCACTAAAACACACCCCTACAGCTATACCCCCTGCACTAAAACACACCCCTACAGCTATACCCCCTGCACTAAAACACACCCCTACAGCTATACCCCCTGCACTAAAACACACCCCTACAGCTATATCCCCTGCACTAAAACACACCCCTACAGCTATACCCCCTGCACTAAAACACACCCCTACAGCTATATCCCCTGCACTAAAACACACCCCTACAGCTATACCCCCTGCACTAAAACACACCCCTACAGCTATACCCCCTGCACTAAACACACCCTGACAGCTATATCCCCTGCACTAAAACACACCCCTACAGCTATACCCCCTGCACTAAAACACACCCCTACAGCTATATCCCCTGCACTAAAACACACCCCTACAGCTATACCCCCTGCACTAAAACACACCCCTACAGCTATATCCCCTGCACTAAAACACACCCCCTACAGCTATACCCCCTGCACTAAAACACACCCCTACAGCTATACCCCCTGCACTAAAACACACCCTACAGCTATACCCCCTGCACTAAAACACACCCTACAGCTATACCCCCTGCACTAAAACACACCCCCTACAGCTATACCCCCTGCACTAAAACACACCCCTACAGCTATATCCCCTGCACTAAAACACACCCCTACAGCTATACCCCCTGCACTAAAACACACCCCTACAGCTATACCCCCTGCACTAAAACACACCCCTACAGCTATACCCCCTGCACTAAACACACCCCTACAGCTATATCCCCTGCACTAAAACACACCCCTACAGCTATATCCCCTGCACTAAAACACACCCCTACAGCTATACCCCCTGCACTAAAACACAACCCTACAGCTATACCCCCCTGGCACTAAAACACACCCCTACAGCTATACCCCCTGCACTAAAACACACCCCTACAGCTATACCCCCTGCACTAAAACACACCCCTACAGCTATACCCCCTGCACTAAAACACACCCCTACAGCTATACCCCCTGCACTAAAACACACCCCTACAGCTATACCCCCTGCACTAAAACACACCCCTACAGCTATACCCCCTGCACTAAAACACACCCCTACAGCTATACCCCTGCACTAAAACACACCCCTACAGCTATACCCCCTGCACTAAAACACACCCCTACAGCTATACCCCCTGCACTAAAACACACCCCTACAGCTATAACCCCTGCACTAAAACACACCCCTACAGCTATACCCCCTGCACTAAAACACACCCCTACAGCTATACCCCCTGCACTAAAACACACCCCTACAGCTATACCCCCTGCACTAAACACACCCCCTACAGCTATACCCCCTGCACTAAAACACACCCCTACAGCTATACCCCTGCACTAAAACACACCCCTACAGCTATATCCCCCTGCACTAAAACACACCCCTACAGCTATACCCCCTGCACTAAAACACACCCCTACAGCTATACCCCCTGCACTAAAACACACCCCTACAGCTATACCCCTGCACTAAAACACACCCCTACAGCTATATCCCCCTGCACTAAAACACCCCCTACAGCTATACCCCCTGCACTAAAACACACCCCTACAGCTATACCCCCTGCACTAAAACACACCCCTACAGCTATACCCCCTGCACTAAAACACACCCCTACAGCTATACCCCCTGCACTAAACACACCCCTACAGCTATACCCCCTGCACTAAAACACACCCCTACAGCTATACCCCCTGCACTAAAACACACCCCTACAGCTATACCCCCTGCACTAAAACACACCCCTACAGCTATACCCCCTGCACTAAAACACACCCCTACAGCTATACCCCCTGCACTAAAACACACCCCTACAGCTATACCCCCTGCACTAAAACACACCCCTACAGCTATACCCCCTGCACTAAAACACACCCCTACAGCTATACCCCCTGCACTAAAACACACCCCTACAGCTATACCCCCTGCACTAAAACACACCCCTACAGCTATACCCCCTGCACTAAAACACACCCCTACAGCTATATCCCCTGCACTAAAACACACCCCTACAGCTATACCCCCTGCACTAAAACACACCCCTACAGCTATACCCCCTGCACTAAAACACACCCCTACAGCTATACCCCCTGCACTAAAACACACCCCTACAGCTATACCCCCTGCACTAAAACACACCCCTACAGCTATACCCCCTGCACTAAAACACACCCCTACAGCTATACCCCCTGCACTAAAACACACCCCTACAGCTATACCCCCTGCACTAAAACACACCCCTACAGCTATACCCCCTGCACTAAAACACACCCCTACAGCTATACCCCCTGCACTAAAACACACCCCTACAGCTATACCCCCTGCACTAAAACACACCCCTACAGCTATACCCCCTGCACTAAAACACACCCCTACAGCTATACCCCCTGCACTAAAACACACCCCTACAGCTATACCCCCTGCACTAAAACACACCCCTACAGCTATACCCCCTGCACTAAAACACACCCCTACAGCTATACCCCTGCACTAAAACACACCCCTACAGCTATACCCCCTGCACTAAAACACACCCCTACAGCTATACCCCCTGCACTAAAACACACCCCTACAGCTATACCCCCTGCACTAAAACACACCCCTACAGCTATACCCCCTGCACTAAAACACACCCCTACAGCTATACCCCCTGCACTAAAACACACCCCTACAGCTATACCCCCTGCACTAAAACACACCCCTACAGCTATACCCCCTGCACTAAAACCACACCCCCTACAGCTATACCCCCTGCACTAAAACACACCCCTACAGCTATACCCCCTGCACTAAAACACACCCCTACAGCTATACCCCCTGCACTAAAACACACCCCTACAGCTATACCCCCTGCACTAAAACACACCCCTACAGCTATACCCCCTGCACTAAAACACACCCCCTACAGCTATACCCCCTGCACTAAAACACACCCCTACAGCTATACCCCCTGCACTAAAACACACCCCTACAGCTATACCCCCTGCACTAAAACACACCCCTACAGCTATACCCCCTGCACTAAAACACACCCCTACAGCTATACCCCTGCACTAAAACACACCCCTACAGCTATACCCCCTGCACTAAAACACACCCCTACAGCTATACCCCCTGCACTAAAACACACCCCTACAGCTATACCCCCTGCACTAAAACACACCCCTACAGCTATACCCCCTGCACTAAAACACACCCCTACAGCTATACCCCCTGCACTAAAACACACCCCTACAGCTATACCCCCTGCACTAAAACACACCCCTACAGCTATACCCCCTGCACTAAAACACACCCCTACAGCTATACCCCCTGCACTAAAACACACCCCTACAGCTATACCCCCTGCACTAAAACACACCCCTACAGCTATACCCCCTGCACTAAAACACACCCCTACAGCTATACCCCCTGCACTAAAACACACCCCTACAGCTATACCCCTTGCACTAAAACACACCCCTACAGCTATACCCCCTGCACTAAAACACACCCCTACAGCTATACCCCCTGCACTAAAACACACCCCTACAGCTATACCCCCTGCACTAAAACACACCCCTACAGCTATACCCCCTGCACTAAAACACACCCCTACAGCTATACCCCCTGCACTAAAACACACCCCTACAGCTATACCCCCTGCACTAAAACACACCCCTACAGCTATACCCCCTGCACTAAAACACACCCCTACAGCTATACCCCCTGCACTAAAACACACTCCCTACAGCTATACCCCCTGCACTAAAACACACCCCTACAGCTATACCCCCTGCACTAAAACACACCCCTACAGCTATACCCCCTGCACTAAAACACACCCCTACAGCTATACCCCCTGCACTAAAACACACCCCTACAGCTATACCCCCTGCACTAAAACACACCCCTACAGCTATACCCCCTGCACTAAAACACACCCCTACAGCTATACCCCCTGCACTAAAACACACCCCTACAGCTATACCCCCTGCACTAAAACACACCCCTACAGCTATACCCCCTGCACTAAAACACACCCCTACAGCTATATCCCCTGCACTAAAACACACCCCTACAGCTATACCCCCTGCACTAAAACACACCCCTACAGCTATACCCCCTGCACTAAAACACACCCCTACAGCTATACCCCCTGCACTAAAACACACCCCTACAGCTATACCCCCTGCACTAAAACACACCCCTACAGCTATACCCCCTGCACTAAAACACACCCCTACAGCTATACCCCCTGCACTAAAACACACCCCTACAGCTATACCCCCTGCACTAAAACACACCCCTACAGCTATACCCCCTGCACTAAAACACACTCCTACAGCTATACCCCCTGCACTAAAACACACCCCTACAGCTATACCCCCTGCACTAAAACACACCCCTACAGCTATACCCCCTGCACTAAAACACACCCCTACAGCTATACCCCCTGCACTAAAACACACCCCTACAGCTATACCCCCTGCACTAAAACACACCCCTACAGCTATACCCCCTGCACTAAAACACACCCCTACAGCTATACCCCCTGCACTAAAACACACCCCTACAGCTATACCCCCTGCACTAAAACACACCCCTACAGCTATACCCCCTGCACTAAAACACACCCTACAGCTATACCCCCCTGCACTAAAACACACCCCTACAGCTATACCCCCTGCACTAAAACACACCCCTACAGCTATACCCCCTGCACTAAAACACACCCCTACAGCTATACCCCCTGCACTAAAACACACCCCTACAGCTATACCCCCTGCACTAAAACACACCCCTACAGCTATATCCCCTGCACTAAAACACACCCCTACAGCTATACCCCCTGCACTAAAACACACCCCTACAGCTATACCCCCTGCACTAAAACACACCCCTACAGCTATATCCCCCTGCACTAAAACACACCCCTACAGCTATACCCCCTGCACTAAAACACACCCCTACAGCTATATCCCCTGCGCTAAAACACACCCCTACAGCTATACACCCTGCACTAAAACACACCCCTACAGCTATACCCCCTGCGCTAAAACACACCCCTACAGCTATATCCCCCTGCACTAAAACACACCCCTACAGCTATACCCCCTGCACTAAAACACACCCCTACAGCTATACCCCCTGCACTAAAACACACCCTACAGCTATACCCCCTGCACTAAAACACACCCCTACAGCTATACCCCCTGCACTAAAACACACCCCTACAGCTATACCCCCTGCACTAAAACACACCCCTACAGCTATACCCCTGCACTAAAACACACCCCTACAGCTATACCCCCTGCACTAAAACACACCCCTACAGCTATACCCCCTGCACTAAAACACACCCCTACAGCTATACCCCCTGCACTAAAACACACCCCTACAGCTATATCCCCTGCACTAAAACACACCCCTACAGCTATACCCCCTGCACTAAAACACACCCCTACAGCTATACCCCCTGCACTAAAACACACCCCTACAGCTATACACCCTGCACTAAAACACACCCCTACAGCTATACCCCCTGCACTAAAACACACCCCTACAGCTATATCCCCTGCACTAAAACACACCCCTACAGCTATACCCCCTGCACTAAAACACACCCCTACAGCTATACCCCCTGCACTAAAACACACCCCTACAGCTATACCCCCTGCACTAAAACACACCCCTACAGCTATACCCCCTGCACTAAAACACACCCCTACAGCTATACCCCCTGCACTAAAACACACCCCTACAGCTATACCCCCTGCACTAAAACACACCCCTACAGCTATACCCCCTGCACTAAAACACACCCCTACAGCTATACCCCCTGCACTAAAACACACCCCTACAGCTATACCCCCTGCACTAAAACACACCCCTACAGCTATATCCCCTGCACTAAAACACACCCCTACAGCTATATCCCCTGCACTAAAACACACCCCTATAATTCATCCTCACACATGCTCTTTCTGTCCATGCTTCTCCTCCTCGCTTCTGGGGATATCTCTCCCAATCCTGGTCCCTGTCTTATTCCTACATGCGCTCGTCCTCGCCTGCCAACTGCAACCTCTACTCCTTCTGGTGTCAACCCCTCCAACCTCATACCCATCCCCTGCCACCCTCCCTCCTCTCTCCCACCCCCTGCCACCCTCCCTCCTCTCTCCCCATCGCCTGCCACCCTCCCTCCTCTCTCCCCATCCCCTGCCACCCTCCCTTCTCTCCCCCATCCCTTGCCACCCTCCCTCCTCTCTCCCATCCCCTGCCACCCTCCCTCCTCTCTCCCACCCCCTGCCACCCTCCCTCCCATCCCCTGCCACCCTCCCTCCTCTCTCCCTTTCTCCTGTGCCCTTTGGAAAGCTCGCTCCCTTTCTAACAAGTTCCTCTCTGTGGAAACAAAAAAAGAACAGCGCAAAAAAACCATTGTGTAGTATAATAAAATAATTATTTATAGTGTAAGGGTGAGTATTGCACGTACATCAACAAAAAGGGTTATTAGCATGACATGTTAGGGACATGTTAGGGACATGTTAGGGACATGTTAGGGACATGTTACCACTCGGCAGGCACAGCAGGATACAGACACCGGTTACTGGACGTCCTCCCTCAGAATGCTGGTACCCGGTTTCGGAGAAAGCAGCTCAGCGTTGGGGAACCTTCCTGCGCCTTCACGGAGCCCTCAGCAGTTATTCTTAAGGGTTGATCGCCACGCTTCTTCCGGGTTGGTCCACGCCGGCGTGTGACGTCATCCGGCAGTGTCTCTCGGCCGGTCGCGTCTTTAATGCGTCACTGCTTCACGATAGACAGTCGAGAGGCAAAACAAGTCCCGAGCAAGTCCCGCAGTAAAATAAAAGTTCGAGTATAAAACCGCAATGGGGATATGAGTAAAGAGTGAAGGAACGCGCCCTCTCCTACGCGTTTCGTACTTCTGTACTTTGTCAGGCCTGTGAGGGGGTACCCACACTGTGCCAGCCTGGGGGCTGGCACAGGGGGAGAGGGGTCTGGCACAGGGAGAGAAGGGGCTGGCACGGGGGGAGAGGGGGCTGGCACCGGCGGAGAGGGGGCTGGCACAGGGGGAGGGGGCTGCCACCGGGGGGGAGAGGGGGCTGGCACAGGGGGAGAGGGGGCTGGCACGGGGGGAGAGGGGGCTAGCACGGGGGGAGAGGGGGCTGGCACAGGGGGAGAGGGGGCTGGCACGGGGGGGAGAGGGGGCTGGCACAGGGGGAGAGGGGGCTAGCACGGGGGGAGAGGGGGCTGGCACAGGGGGAGAGGGGGCTGGCACGGGGGGGAGAGGGGGCTGGCACCGTGGTGGGTAATCCCTGAGTCTCCTGTGGACTTTGTGGTGTCTGCTGGGGCTGTTACACCTGGGACACGCAGTGCGCGCTGCTGGCCACACGAGGGCGCTGTGACATTACCTGGGACACGCTGTGTGCGCTGCTGGCCACACGAGGGCGCTGTGACATTACCTGGGACACGCTGTGTGCGCTGCTGGCCGCACGAGGGCGCTGTGACATTACCTGGGACACGCTGTGTGCGCTGCTGGCCGCACGAGGGCGCTGTGACATTACCTGGGACACGCTGTGTGCGCTGTTGGCCACACGAGGGCGCTGTGACATTACCTGGGACACGCTGTGTGCGCTGCTGGCCACACGAGGGCGCTGTGACATTACCTGGGACACGCTGTGTGCGCTGCTGGCCACACGAGGGCGCTGTTACACCTGGGACACGCAGTGCGCGCTGCTGGCCACACGAGGGCGCTGTGACATTACCTGGGACACGCTGTGTGCGCTGCTGGCCACACGAGGGCGCTGTGACATTACCTGGGACACGCTGTGTGCGCTGCTGGCCACACGAGGGCGCTGTGACATTACCTGGGACACGCTGTGTGCGCTGCTGGCCCACACGAGGGCGCTGTGACATTACCTGGGACACGCTGTGTGCGCTGCTGGCCACACGAGGGCGCTGTGACATTACCTGGGACACGCTGTGTGCGCTGCTGGCCACACGAGGGCGCTGTGACATTACCTGGGACACGCTGTGTGCGCTGCTGGCCACACGAGGGCGCTGTGACATTACCTGGACACGCTGTGTGCGCTGCTGGCCACACGAGGGCGCTGTGACATTACCTGGGACACGCTGTGTGCGCTGCTGGCCACACGAGGGGCGCTGTGACATTACCTGGGACACGCTGTGTGCGCTGCTGGCCACACGAGGGCGCTGTGACATTACCTGGGACACGCTGTGTGCGCTGCTGGCCACACGAGGGCGCTGTGACATTACCTGGGACACGCTGTGTGCGCTGCTGGCCACACGAGGGCGCTGTGACATTACCTGGGACACGCTGTGTGCGCTGCTGGCCACACGAGGGCGCTGTGACATTACCTGGGACACGCTGTGTGCGCTGCTGGCCACACGAGGGCGCTGTGACATTACCTGGGACACGCTGTGTGCGCTGCTGGCCACACGAGGGCGCTGTGACATTACCTGGGACACGCTGTGTGCGCTGCTGGCCACACGAGGGCGCTGTGACATTACCTGGGACACGCTGTGTGCGCTGCTGGCCACACGAGGGCGCTGTGACATTACCTGGGACACGCTGTGTGCGCTGCTGGCCGCACGAGGGCGCTGTGACATTACCTGGGACACGCTGTGTGCGCTGCTGGCCACACGAGGGCGCTGTGACATTACCTGGGACACGCTGTGTGCGCTGCTGGCCACACGAGGGCGCTGTGACATTACCTGGGACACGCTGTGTGCGCTGCTGGCCACACGAGGGCGCTGTGACATTACCTGGGACACGCTGTGTGCACTGCTGGCCACACGAGGGCGCTGTGACATTACCTGGGACACGCTGTGTGCGCTGCTGGCCACACGAGGGCGCTGTGACATTACCTGGGACACGCTGTGTGCGCTGCTGGCCACACGAGGGCGCTGTGACATTACCTGGGACACGCTGTGTGCGCTGCTGGCCACACGAGGGCGCTGTGACATTACCTGGGACACGCTGTGTGCGCTGCTGGCCACACGAGGGCGCTGTGACATTACCTGGGACACGCTGTGTGCGCTGCTGGCCACACGAGGGCGCTGTGACATTACCTGGGACACGCTGTGTGCGCTGCTGGCCACACGAGGGCGCTGTGACATTACCTGGGACTCGCTGTGTGCGCTGCTGGCCACACGAGGGCGCTGTGACATTACCTGGGACACGCTGTGTGCGCTGCTGGCCACACGAGGGCGCTGTGACATTACCTGGGACACGCTGTGTGCGCTGCTGGCCACACGAGGGCGCTGTGACATTACCTGGGACACGCTGTGTGCGCTGTTGGCCACACGAGGGCGCTGTGACATTACCTGGGACACGCTGTGTGCGCTGCTGGCCACACGAGGGCGCTGTGACATTACCTGGGACACGCTGTGTGCGCTGCTGGCCACACGAGGGCGCTGTGACATTACCTGGGACACGCTGTGTGCGCTGCTGGCCACACGAGGGCGCTGTGACATTACCTGGGACACGCTGTGTGCGCTGCTGGCCACACGAGGGCGCTGTGACATTACCTGGGACACGCTGTGTGCACTGCTGGCCACACGAGGGCGCTGTGACATTACCTGGGACACGCTGTGTGCGCTGCTGGCCACACGAGGGCGCTGTGACATTACCTGGGACACGCTGTGTGCGCTGCTGGCCACACGAGGGCGCTGTGACATTACCTGGGACACGCTGTGTGCGCTGCTGGCCACACGAGGGCGCTGTGACATTACCTGGGACACGCTGTGTGCGCTGCTGGTCACACGAGGGCGCTGTGACATTACCTGGGACACGCTGTGTGCGCTGCTGGCCACACGAGGGCGCTGTGACATTACCTGGGACACGCTGTGTGCGCTGCTGGCCACACGAGGGCGCTGTGACATTACCTGGGACACGCTGTGTGCGCTGCTGGCCACACGAGGGCGCTGTGACATTACCTGGGACACGCTGTGTGCGCTGCTGGCCACACGAGGGCGCTGTGACATTACCTGGGACACGCTGTGTGCGCTGCTGGCCACACGAGGGCGCTGTGACATTACCTGGGACACGCTGTGTGCGCTGCTGGCCACACGAGGGCGCTGTGACATTACCTGGGACACGCTGTGTGCGCTGCTGGCCACACGAGGGCGCTGTGACATTACCTGGGACACGCTGTGTGCGCTGCTGGCCACACGAGGGCGCTGTGACATTACCTGGGACACGCTGTGTGCGCTGCTGGCCACACGAGGGCGCTGTGACATTACCTGGGACACGCTGTGTGCGCTGCTGGCCACACGAGGGCGCTGTGACATTACCTGGGACACGCTGTGTGCGCTGCTGGCCACACGAGGGCGCTGTGACATTACCTGGGACACGCTGTGTGCACTGCTGGCCACACGAGGGCGCTGTGACATTACCTGGGACACGCTGTGTGCGCTGCTGGCCACACGAGGGCGCTGTGACATTACCTGGGACACGCTGTGTGCGCTGCTGGCCACACGAGGGCGCTGTGACATTACCTGGGACACGCTGTGTGCGCTGCTGGCCACACGAGGGCGCTGTGACATTACCTGGGACACGCTGTGTGCGCTGCTGGCCACACGAGGGCGCTGTGACATTACCTGGGACACGCTGTGTGCGCTGCTGGCCACACGAGGGCGCTGTGACATTACCTGGGACACGCTGTGTGCGCTGCTGGCCACACGAGGGCGCTGTGACATTACCTGGGACACGCTGTGTGCGCTGCTGGCCACACGAGGGCGCTGTGACATTACCTGGGACACGCTGTGTGCGCTGCTGGCCACACGAGGGCGCTGTGACATTACCTGGGACACGCTGTGTGCGCTGCTGGCCACACGAGGGCGCTGTGACATTACCTGGGACACGCTGTGTGCGCTGCTGGCCACACGAGGGCGCTGTGACATTACCTGGGACACGCTGTGTGCGCTGCTGGCCACACGAGGGCGCTGTGACATTACCTGGGACACGCTGTGTGCGCTGCTGGCCACACGAGGGCGCTGTGACATTACCTGGGACACGCTGTGTGCGCTGCTGGCCACACGAGGGCGCTGTGACATTACCTGGGACACGCTGTGTGCGCTGCTGGCCACACGAGGGCGCTGTGACATTACCTGGGACACGCTGTGTGCGCTGCTGGCCACACGAGGGCGCTGTGACATTACCTGGGACACGCTGTGTGCGCTGCTGGCCACACGAGGGCGCTGTGACATTACCTGGGACACGCTGTGTGCGCTGCTGGCCACACGAGGGCGCTGTGACATTACCTGGGACACGCTGTGTGCGCTGCTGGCCACACGAGGGCGCTGTGACATTACCTGGGACACGCTGTGTGCGCTGCTGGCCACACGAGGGCGCTGTTACACCTGGGACACGCAGTGCGCGCTGCTGGCCACACGAGGGCGCTGTGACATTACCTGGGACTCGCTGTGTGCGCTGCTGGCCACACGAGGGCGCTGTGACATTACCTGGGACACGCTGTGTGCGCTGCTGGCCACACGAGGGCGCTGTGACATTACCTGGGACACGCTGTGTGCGCTGCTGGCCACACGAGGGCGCTGTGACATTACCTGGGACACGCTGTGTGCGCTGCTGGCCACACGAGGGCGCTGTGACATTACCTGGGACACGCTGTGTGCGCTGCTGGCCACACGAGGGCGCTGTGACATTACCTGGGACACGCTGTGTGCGCTGCTGGCCACACGAGGGCGCTGTGACATTACCTGGGACACGCTGTGTGCGCTGCTGGCCACACGAGGGCGCTGTGACATTACCTGGGACACGCTGTGTGCGCTGCTGGCCACACGAGGGCGCTGTGACATTACCTGGGACACGCTGTGTGCGCTGCTGGCCACACGAGGGCGCTGTGACATTACCTGGGACACGCTGTGTGCGCTGCTGGCCACACGAGGGCGCTGTGACATTACCTGGGACACGCTGTGTGCGCTGCTGGCCACACGAGGGCGCTGTGACATTACCTGGGACACGCTGTGTGCGCTGTTGGCCGCACGAGGGCGCTGTGACATTACCTGGGACACGCTGTGTGCGCTGCTGGCCACACGAGGGCGCTGTGACATTACCTGGGACTCGCTGTGTGCGCTGCTGGCCACACGAGGGCGCTGTGACATTACCTGGGACACGCTGTGTGCGCTGCTGGCCACACGAGGGCGCTGTGACATTACCTGGGACACGCTGTGTGCGCTGCTGGCCACACGAGGGCGCTGTGACATTACCTGGGACACGCTGTGTGCGCTGCTGGCCACACGAGGGCGCTGTGACATTACCTGGGACACGCTGTGTGCACTGCTGGCCACACGAGGGCGCTGTGACATTACCTGGGACACGCTGTGTGCGCTGCTGGCCACACGAGGGCGCTGTGACATTACCTGGGACACGCTGTGTGCGCTGTTGGCCACACGAGGGCGCTGTGACATTACCTGGGACACGCTGTGTGCGCTGCTGGCCACACGAGGGCGCTGTGACATTACCTGGGACACGCTGTGTGCGCTGCTGGCCACACGAGGGCGCTGTGACATTACCTGGGACACGCTGTGTGCGCTGCTGGCCACACGAGGGCGCTGTGACATTACCTGGGACACACTGTGTGCGCTGCTGGCCACACGAGGGCGCTGTGACATTACCTGGGACACGCTGTGTGCGCTGCTGGCCACACGAGGGCGCTGTGACATTACCTGGGACACGCTGTGTGCGCTGCTGGCCACACGAGGGCGCTGTGACATTACCTGGGACACACTGTGTGCGCTGCTGGCCACACGAGGGCGCTGTGACATTACCTGGGACACGCTGTGTGCGCTGCTGGCCACACGAGGGCGCTGTGACATTACCTGGGACACGCTGTGTGCGCTGCTGGCCAGCACGAGGGCGCTGTGACATTACCTGGGACACGCTGTGTGCGCTGCTGGCCGCACGAGGGCGCTGTGACATTACCTGGGACACGCTGTGTGCGCTGCTGGCCACACGAGGGCGCTGTGACATTACCTGGGACACGCTGTGTGCGCTGCTGGCCACACGAGGGCGCTGTGACATTACCTGGGACACGCTGTGCGCGCTGCTGGCCACACGAGGGCGCTGTGACATTACCTGGGACACGCTGTGTGCGCTGCTGGCCACACGAGGGCGCTGTGACATTACCTGGGACACGCTGTGTGCGCTGCTGGCCACACGAGGGCGCTGTGACATTACCTGGGACACGCTGTGTGCGCTGCTGGCCACACGAGGGCGCTGTGACATTACCTGGGACACGCTGTGTGCGCTGCTGGCCACACGAGGGCGCTGTGACATTACCTGGGACACGCTGTGTGCGCTGCTGGCCACACGAGGGCGCTGTGACATTACCTGGGACACGCTGTGTGCGCTGCTGGCCACACGAGGGCGCTGTGACATTACCTGGGACACGCTGTGTGCACTGCTGGCCACACGAGGGCGCTGTGACATTACCTGGGACACGCTGTGTGCGCTGCTGGCCACACGAGGGCGCTGTGACATTACCTGGGACACGCTGTGTGCACTGCTGGCCACACGAGGGCGCTGTGACATTACCTGGGACACGCTGTGTGCGCTGCTGGCCGCACGAGGGCGCTGTGACATTACCTGGGACACGCTGTGTGCGCTGCTGGCCACACGAGGGCGCTGTGACATTACCTGGGACACGCTGTGTGCGCTGCTGGCCACACGAGGGCGCTGTGACATTACCTGGGACACGCTGTGTGCGCTGCTGGCCACACGAGGGCGCTGTGACATTACCTGGGACACGCTGTGTGCGCTGCTGGCCACACGAGGGCGCTGTGACATTACCTGGGACACGCAGTGCGCGCTGCTGGCCACACGAGGGCGCTGTGACATTACCTGGGACACGCTGTGTGCGCTGCTGGCCACACGAGGGCGCTGTGACATTACCTGGGACACGCTGTGTGCGCTGCTGGCCACACGAGGGCGCTGTGACATTACCTGGGACTCGCTGTGTGCACTGCTGGCCACACGAGGGCGCTGTGACATTACCTGGGACACGCTGTGTGCGCTGCTGGCCACACGAGGGCGCTGTGACATTACCTGGGACTCGCTGTGTGCGCTGCTGGCCACACGAGGGCGCTGTGACATTACCTGGGACACGCTGTGTGCGCTGCTGGCCACACGAGGGCGCTGTGACATTACCTGGGACACGCTGTGTGCGCTGCTGGCCACACGAGGGCGCTGTGACATTACCTGGGACACGCTGTGTGCGCTGCTGGCCACACGAGGGCGCTGTGACATTACCTGGG
Source organism: Ascaphus truei (assembly GCF_040206685.1). Taxonomy (NCBI): domain Eukaryota; kingdom Metazoa; phylum Chordata; class Amphibia; order Anura; family Ascaphidae; genus Ascaphus; species Ascaphus truei. The sequence continues at coordinate 804,622 of NW_027453863.1, read as the reverse complement.
ACACGCTGTGTGCACTGCTGGCCACACGAGGGCGCTGTGACATTACCTGGGACACGCTGTGTGCGCTGCTGGCCACACGAGGGCGCTGTGACATTACCTGGGACACGCTGTGTGCACTGCTGGCCACACGAGGGCGCTGTGACATTACCTGGGACACGCTGTGTGCGCTGCTGGCCACACGAGGGCGCTGTGACATTACCTGGGACACGCTGTGTGCACTGCTGGCCACACGAGGGCGCTGTGACATTACCTGGGACACACTGTGTGCGCTGCTGGCCACACGAGGGCGCTGTGACATTACCTGGGACACGCTGTGTGCACTGCTGGCCACACGAGGGCGCTGTGACATTACCTGGGACACGCTGTGTGCGCTGCTGGCCACACGAGGGCGCTGTGACATTACCTGGGACACACTGTGTGCGCTGCTGGCCACACGAGGGCGCTGTGACATTACCTGGGACACGCTGTGTGCGCTGCTGGCCACACGAGGGCGCTGTGACATTACCTGGGACACGCTGTGTGCGCTGCTGGCCACACGAGGGCGCTGTGACATTACCTGGGACACGCTGTGTGCGCTGCTGGCCACACGAGGGCGCTGTGACATTACCTGGGACACGCTGTGTGCGCTGCTGGCCACACGAGGGCGCTGTGACATTACCTGGGACACGCTGTGTGCGCTGCTGGCCACACGAGGGCGCTGTGACATTACCTGGGACACGCTGTGTGCGCTGTTGGCCACACGAGGGCGCTGTGACATTACCTGGGACACGCTGTGTGCGCTGCTGGCCACACGAGGGCGCTGTGACATTACCTGGGACACGCTGTGTGCGCTGCTGGCCACACGAGGGCGCTGTGACATTACCTGGGACACGCTGTGTGCGCTGCTGGCCACACGAGGGCGCTGTGACATTACCTGGGACACGCTGTGTGCACTGCTGGCCACACGAGGGCGCTGTGACATTACCTGGGACACGCTGTGTGCGCTGCTGGCCACACGAGGGCGCTGTGACATTACCTGGGACACGCTGTGTGCGCTGCTGGCCACACGAGGGCGCTGTGACATTACCTGGGACTCGCTGTGTGCGCTGCTGGCCACACGAGGGCGCTGTGACATTACCTGGGACACGCTGTGTGCGCTGCTGGCCACACGAGGGCGCTGTGACATTACCTGGGACACGCTGTGTGCGCTGCTGGCCACACGAGGGCGCTGTGACATTACCTGGGACACGCTGTGTGCGCTGCTGGCCACACGAGGGCGCTGTGACATTACCTGGGACACGCTGTGTGCGCTGCTGGCCACACGAGGGCGCTGTGACATTACCTGGGACACGCTGTGTGCGCTGCTGGCCACACGAGGGCGCTGTGACATTACCTGGGACACGCTGTGTGCGCTGCTGGCCACACGAGGGCGCTGTGACATTACCTGGGACACGCTGTGTGCGCTGCTGGCCACACGAGGGCGCTGTGACATTACCTGGGACACGCTGTGTGCGCTGCTGGCCACACGAGGGCGCTGTGACATTACCTGGGACACGCTGTGTGCGCTGCTGGCCACACGAGGGCGCTGTGACATTACCTGGGACACGCTGTGTGCGCTGCTGGCCACACGAGGGCGCTGTGACATTACCTGGGACACGCTGTGTGCGCTGCTGGCCACACGAGGGCGCTGTGACATTACCTGGGACACGCTGTGTGCGCTGCTGGCCACACGAGGGCGCTGTGACATTACCTGGGACACGCTGTGTGCGCTGCTGGCCACACGAGGGCGCTGTGACATTACCTGGGACACGCTGTGTGCGCTGCTGGCCACACGAGGGCGCTGTGACATTACCTGGGACACGCTGTGTGCGCTGCTGGCCACACGAGGGCGCTGTGACATTACCTGGGACACGCTGTGTGCGCTGCTGGCCACACGAGGGCGCTGTGACATTACCTGGGACACGCTGTGTGCGCTGCTGGCCACACGAGGGCGCTGTGACATTACCTGGGACTCGCTGTGTGCGCTGCTGGCCACACGAGGGCGCTGTGACATTACCTGGGACACGCTGTGTGCGCTGCTGGCCACACGAGGGCGCTGTGACATTACCTGGGACACGCTGTGTGCGCTGCTGGCCACACGAGGGCGCTGTGACATTACCTGGGACACGCTGTGTGCGCTGCTGGCCACACGAGGGCGCTGTGACATTACCTGGGACACGCTGTGTGCGCTGCTGGCCACACGAGGGCGCTGTGACATTACCTGGGACACGCTGTGTGCGCTGCTGGCCGCACGAGGGCGCTGTGACATTACCTGGGACTCGCTGTGTGCGCTGCTGGCCACACGAGGGCGCTGTGACATTACCTGGGACACGCTGTGTGCGCTGCTGGCCACACGAGGGCGCTGTGACATTACCTGGGACACGCTGTGTGCGCTGCTGGCCACACGAGGGCGCTGTGACATTACCTGGGACACGCTGTGTGCGCTGCTGGCCACACGAGGGCGCTGTGACATTACCTGGGACACGCTGTGTGCGCTGCTGGCCACACGAGGGCGCTGTGACATTACCTGGGACACGCTGTGTGCGCTGCTGGCCACACGAGGGCGCTGTGACATTACCTGGGACACGCTGTGTGCGCTGCTGGCCACACGAGGGCGCTGTGACATTACCTGGGACACGCTGTGTGCACTGCTGGCCGCACGAGGGCGCTGTGACATTACCTGGGACACGCTGTGTGCGCTGCTGGCCACACGAGGGCGCTGTGACATTACCTGGGACACGCTGTGTGCACTGCTGGCCACACGAGGGCGCTGTGACATTACCTGGGACACGCTGTGTGCGCTGCTGGCCACACGAGGGCGCTGTGACATTACCTGGGACACGCTGTGTGCACTGCTGGCCACACGAGGGCGCTGTGACATTACCTGGGACACGCTGTGTGCGCTGCTGGCCACACGAGGGCGCTGTGACATTACCTGGGACACGCTGTGTGCACTGCTGGCCACACGAGGGCGCTGTGACATTACCTGGGACACACTGTGTGCGCTGCTGGCCACACGAGGGCGCTGTGACATTACCTGGGACACGCTGTGTGCACTGCTGGCCACACGAGGGCGCTGTGACATTACCTGGGACACGCTGTGTGCGCTGCTGGCCACACGAGGGCGCTGTGACATTACCTGGGACACGCTGTGTGCGCTGCTGGCCACACGAGGGCGCTGTGACATTACCTGGGACACGCTGTGTGCGCTGCTGGCCACACGAGGGCGCTGTGACATTACCTGGGACACGCTGTGTGCGCTGCTGGCCACACGAGGGCGCTGTGACATTACCTGGGACACGCTGTGTGCGCTGCTGGCCACACGAGGGCGCTGTGACATTACCTGGGACACGCTGTGTGCGCTGCTGGCCACACGAGGGCGCTGTGACATTACCTGGGACACGCTGTGTGCGCTGCTGGCCACACGAGGGCGCTGTGACATTACCTGGGACACGCTGTGTGCGCTGCTGGCCACACGAGGGCGCTGTGACATTACCTGGGACACGCTGTGTGCGCTGCTGGCCACACGAGGGCGCTGTGACATTACCTGGGACACGCTGTGTGCGCTGCTGGCCACACGAGGGCGCTGTGACATTACCTGGGACACGCTGTGTGCGCTGCTGGCCACACGAGGGCGCTGTGACATTACCTGGGACACGCTGTGTGCGCTGCTGGCCACACGAGGGCGCTGTGACATTACCTGGGACACGCTGTGTGCGCTGCTGGCCACACGAGGGCGCTGTGACATTACCTGGGACACGCTGTGTGCGCTGCTGGCCACACGAGGGCGCTGTGACATTACCTGGGACACGCTGTGTGCGCTGCTGGCCACACGAGGGCGCTGTGACATTACCTGGGACACGCTGTGTGCGCTGCTGGCCACACGAGGGCGCTGTGACATTACCTGGGACACGCTGTGTGCGCTGCTGGCCACACGAGGGCGCTGTGACATTACCTGGGACACGCTGTGTGCGCTGCTGGCCACACGAGGGCGCTGTGACATTACCTGGGACACGCTGTGTGCGCTGCTGGCCACACGAGGGCGCTGTGACATTACCTGGGACACGCTGTGTGCGCTGCTGGCCACACGAGGGCGCTGTGACATTACCTGGGACACGCTGTGTGCGCTGCTGGCCACACGAGGGCGCTGTGACATTACCTGGGACACGCTGTGTGCGCTGCTGGCCACACGAGGGCGCTGTGACATTACCTGGGACACGCTGTGTGCGCTGCTGGCCACACGAGGGCGCTGTGACATTACCTGGGACACGCTGTGTGCGCTGCTGGCCACACGAGGGCGCTGTGACATTACCTGGGACACGCTGTGTGCGCTGCTGGCCACACGAGGGCGCTGTGACATTACCTGGGACACGCTGTGTGCGCTGCTGGCCACACGAGGGCGCTGTGACATTACCTGGGACACGCTGTGTGCGCTGCTGGCCACACGAGGGCGCTGTGACATTACCTGGGACACGCTGTGTGCGCTGCTGGCCACACGAGGGCGCTGTGACATTACCTGGGACACGCTGTGTGCGCTGCTGGCCACACGAGGGCGCTGTGACATTACCTGGGACACGCTGTGTGCGCTGCTGGCCACACGAGGGCGCTGTGACATTACCTGGGACACGCTGTGTGCGCTGCTGGCCACACGAGGGCGCTGTGACATTACCTGGGACACGCTGTGTGCGCTGCTGGCCACACGAGGGCGCTGTGACATTACCTGGGACACGCTGTGTGCGCTGCTGGCCACACGAGGGCGCTGTGACATTACCTGGGACACGCTGTGTGCGCTGCTGGCCACACGAGGGCGCTGTGACATTACCTGGGACACGCTGTGTGCGCTGCTGGCCACACGAGGGCGCTGTGACATTACCTGGGACACGCTGTGTGCGCTGCTGGCCACACGAGGGCGCTGTGACATTACCTGGGACACGCTGTGTGCGCTGCTGGCCACACGAGGGCGCTGTGACATTACCTGGGACACGCTGTGTGCGCTGCTGGCCACACGAGGGCGCTGTGACATTACCTGGGACACGCTGTGTGCGCTGCTGGCCACACGAGGGCGCTGTGACATTACCTGGGACACGCTGTGTGCGCTGCTGGCCACACGAGGGCGCTGTGACATTACCTGGGACACGCTGTGTGCGCTGCTGGCCACACGAGGGCGCTGTGACATTACCTGGGACACGCTGTGTGCGCTGCTGGCCACACGAGGGCGCTGTGACATTACCTGGGACACGCTGTGTGCGCTGCTGGCCACACGAGGGCGCTGTGACATTACCTGGGACACGCTGTGTGCGCTGCTGGCCACACGAGGGCGCTGTGACATTACCTGGGACACGCTGTGTGCGCTGCTGGCCACACGAGGGCGCTGTGACATTACCTGGGACACGCTGTGTGCGCTGCTGGCCACACGAGGGCGCTGTGACATTACCTGGGACACGCTGTGTGCGCTGCTGGCCACACGAGGGCGCTGTGACATTACCTGGGACACGCTGTGTGCGCTGCTGGCCACACGAGGGCGCTGTGACATTACCTGGGACACGCTGTGTGCGCTGCTGGCCACACGAGGGCGCTGTGACATTACCTGGGACTCGCTGTGTGCGCTGCTGGCCACACGAGGGCGCTGTGACATTACCTGGGACACGCTGTGTGCGCTGCTGGCCACACGAGGGCGCTGTGACATTACCTGGGACACGCTGTGTGCGCTGCTGGCCACACGAGGGCGCTGTGACATTACCTGGGACACGCTGTGTGCGCTGCTGGCCACACGAGGGCGCTGTGACATTACCTGGGACACGCTGTGTGCGCTGCTGGCCACACGAGGGCGCTGTGACATTACCTGGGACACGCTGTGTGCGCTGCTGGCCACACGAGGGCGCTGTGACATTACCTGGGACACGCTGTGTGCGCTGCTGGCCACACGAGGGCGCTGTGACATTACCTGGGACACGCTGTGTGCGCTGCTGGCCACACGAGGGCGCTGTGACATTACCTGGGACACGCTGTGTGCGCTGCTGGCCACACGAGGGCGCTGTGACATTACCTGGGACACGCTGTGTGCGCTGCTGGCCACACGAGGGCGCTGTGACATTACCTGGGACACGCTGTGTGCGCTGCTGGCCACACGAGGGCGCTGTGACATTACCTGGGACACGCTGTGTGCGCTGCTGGCCACACGAGGGCGCTGTGACATTACCTGGGACACGCTGTGTGCGCTGCTGGCCACACGAGGGCGCTGTGACATTACCTGGGACACGCTGTGTGCGCTGCTGGCCACACGAGGGCGCTGTGACATTACCTGGGACACGCTGTGTGCGCTGCTGGCCACACGAGGGCGCTGTGACATTACCTGGGACACGCTGTGTGCGCTGCTGGCCACACGAGGGCGCTGTGACATTACCTGGGACACGCTGTGTGCGCTGCTGGCCACACGAGGGCGCTGTGACATTACCTGGGACACGCTGTGTGCGCTGCTGGCCACACGAGGGCGCTGTGACATTACCTGGGACACGCTGTGTGCGCTGCTGGCCACACGAGGGCGCTGTGACATTACCTGGGACACGCTGTGTGCGCTGCTGGCCACACGAGGGCGCTGTGACATTACCTGGGACACGCTGTGTGCGCTGCTGGCCACACGAGGGCGCTGTGACATTACCTGGGACACGCTGTGTGCGCTGCTGGCCACACGAGGGCGCTGTGACATTACCTGGGACACGCTGTGTGCGCTGCTGGCCACACGAGGGCGCTGTGACATTACCTGGGACACGCTGTGTGCGCTGCTGGCCACACGAGGGCGCTGTGACATTACCTGGGACACGCTGTGTGCGCTGCTGGCCACACGAGGGCGCTGTGACATTACCTGGGACACGCTGTGTGCGCTGCTGGCCACACGAGGGCGCTGTGACATTACCTGGGACACGCTGTGTGCGCTGCTGGCCACACGAGGGCGCTGTGACATTACCTGGGACACGCTGTGTGCGCTGCTGGCCACACGAGGGCGCTGTGACATTACCTGGGACACGCTGTGTGCGCTGCTGGCCACACGAGGGCGCTGTGACATTACCTGGGACACGCTGTGTGCGCTGCTGGCCACACGAGGGCGCTGTGACATTACCTGGGACACGCTGTGTGCGCTGCTTGGCCACACGAGGGCGCTGTGACATTACCTGGGACACGCTGTGTGCGCTGCTGGCCACACGAGGGCGCTGTGACATTACCTGGGACACGCTGTGTGCGCTGCTGGCCACACGAGGGCGCTGTGACATTACCTGGGACACGCTGTGTGCGCTGCTGGCCGCACGAGGGCGCTGTGACATTACCTGGGACACGCTGTGTGCACTGCTGGCCACACGAGGGCGCTGTGACATTACCTGGGACACGCAGTGCGCGCTGCTGGCCACACGAGGGCGCTGTGACATTACCTGGGACACGCTGTGTGCGCTGCTGGCCACACGAGGGCGCTGTGACATTACCTGGGACACGCTGTGTGCACTGCTGGCCACACGAGGGCGCTGTGACATTACCTGGGACACGCAGTGTGCGCTGCTGGCCACACGAGGGCGCTGTGACATTACCTGGGACACGCTGTGTGCACTGCTGGCCACACGAGGGCGCTGTGACATTACCTGGGACACGCTGTGTGCGCTGCTGGCCACACGAGGGCGCTGTGACATTACCTGGGACACGCTGTGTGCGCTGCTGGCCACACGAGGGCGCTGTGACATTACCTGGGACACGCTGTGTGCGCTGCTGGCCACACGAGGGCGCTGTGACATTACCTGGGACACGCTGTGTGCGCTGCTGGCCACACGAGGGCGCTGTGACATTACCTGGGACACGCTGTGTGCGCTGCTGGCCACACGAGGGCGCTGTGACATTACCTGGGACACGCTGTGTGCGCTGCTGGCCACACGAGGGCGCTGTGACATTACCTGGGACACGCTGTGTGCGCTGCTGGCCACACGAGGGCGCTGTGACATTACCTGGGACACGCTGTGTGCGCTGCTGGCCACACGAGGGCGCTGTGACATTACCTGGGACACGCTGTGTGCGCTGCTGGCCACACGAGGGCGCTGTGACATTACCTGGGACACACTGTGTGCGCTGCTGGCCACACGAGGGCGCTGTGACATTACCTGGGACACGCTGTGTGCGCTGCTGGCCACACGAGGGCGCTGTGACATTACCTGGGACACGCTGTGTGCGCGCTGCTGGCCACACGAGGGCGCTGTGACATACCTGGGACACGCTGTGTGCGCTGCTGGCCACACGAGGGCGCTGTGACATTACCTGGGACACGCTGTGTGCGCTGCTGGCCACACGAGGGCGCTGTGACATTACCTGGGACACGCTGTGTGCACTGCTGGCCACACGAGGGCGCTGTGACATTACCTGGGACACGCTGTGTGCGCTGCTGGCCACACGAGGGCGCTGTGACATTACCTGGGACACGCTGTGTGCGCTGCTGGCCCACACGAGGGCGCTGTGACATTACCTGGGACACGCTGTGTGCGCTTCTGGCCACACGAGGGCGCTGTGACATTACCTGGGACACGCTGTGTGCGCTGCTGGCCACACGAGGGCGCTGTGACATTACCTGGGACACGCTGTGTGCGCTGCTGGCCACACGAGGGCGCTGTGACATTACCTGGGACACGCTGTGTGCGCTGCTGGCCACACGAGGGCGCTGTGACATTACCTGGGACACGCTGTGTGCGCTGCTGGCCACACGAGGGCGCTGTGACATTACCTGGGACACGCTGTGTGCGCTGTTGGCCACACGAGGGCGCTGTGACATTACCTGGGACACGCTGTGTGCGCTGCTGGCCACACGAGGGGCGCTGTGACATTACCTGGGACAACGCTGTGTGCGCTGCTGGCCACACGAGGGCGCTGTGACATTACCTGGGACACGCTGTGTGCGCTGCTGGCCACACGAGGGCGCTGTGACATTACCTGGGACACGCTGTGTGCACTGCTGGCCACACGAGGGCGCTGTGACATTACCTGGGACACGCTGTGTGCGCTGCTGGCCACACGAGGGCGCTGTGACATTACCTGGGACACGCTGTGTGCGCTGCTGGCCACACGAAGGGCGCTGTGACATTACCTGGGACTCGCTGTGTGCGCTGCTGGCCACACGAGGGCGCTGTGACATTACCTGGGACACGCTGTGTGCGCTGCTGGCCACACGAGGGCGCTGTGACATTACCTGGGACACGCTGTGTGCGCTGCTGGCCACACGAGGGCGCTGTGACATTACCTGGGACTCGCTGTGTGCGCTGCTGGCCACACGAGGGCGCTGTGACATTACCTGGGACACGCTGTGTGCGCTGCTGGCCACACGAGGGCGCTGTGACATTACCTGGGACACGCTGTGTGCGCTGCTGGCCACACGAGGGCGCTGTGACATTACCTGGGACACGCTGTGTGCACTGCTGGCCACACGAGGGCGCTGTGACATTACCTGGGACACGCTGTGTGCGCTGCTGGCCACACGAGGGCGCTGTGACATTACCTGGGACACGCTGTGTGCGCTGCTGGCCACACGAGGGCGCTGTGACATTACCTGGGACACGCTGTGTGCGCTGCTGGCCACACGAGGGCGCTGTGACATTACCTGGGACACGCTGTGTGCGCTGCTGGCCACACGAGGGCGCTGTGACATTACCTGGGACACGCTGTGTGCGCTGCTGGCCACACGAGGGCGCTGTGACATTACCTGGGACACGCTGTGTGCGCTGCTGGCCACACGAGGGCGCTGTGACATTACCTGGGACACGCTGTGTGCGCTGCTGGCCACACGAGGGCGCTGTGACATTACCTGGGACACGCTGTGTGCGCTGCTGGCCACACGAGGGCGCTGTGACATTACCTGGGACACGCTGTGTGCGCTGCTGGCCACACGAGGGCGCTGTGACATTACCTGGGACACGCTGTGTGCACTGCTGGCCGCACGAGGGCGCTGTGACATTACCTGGGACACGCTGTGTGCGCTGCTGGCCACACGAGGGCGCTGTGACATTACCTGGGACACGCTGTGTGCGCTGCTGGCCACACGAGGGCGCTGTGACATTACCTGGGACACGCTGTGTGCGCTGCTGGCCACACGGGGCGCTGTGACATTACCTGGGACACGCTGTGTGCGCTGCTGGCCACACGAGGGCGCTGTGACATTACCTGGGACACGCTGTGTGCGCTGCTGGCCACACGAGGGCGCTGTGACATTACCTGGGACACGCTGTGTGCGCTGCTGGCCACACGAGGGCGCTGTGACATTACCTGGGACACGCTGTGTGCGCTGCTGGCCACACGAGGGCGCTGTGACATTACCTGGGACACGCTGTGTGCGCTGCTGGCCACACGAGGGCGCTGTGACATTACCTGGGACACGCTGTGTGCGCTGCTGGCCACACGAGGGCGCTGTGACATTACCTGGGACACGCTGTGTGCGCTGCTGGCCACACGAGGGCGCTGTGACATTACCTGGGACACGCTGTGTGCGCTGCTGGCCACACGAGGGCGCTGTGACATTACCTGGGACACGCTGTGTGCGCTGCTGGCCACACGAGGGCGCTGTGACATTACCTGGGACACGCTGTGTGCGCTGCTGGCCACACGAGGGCGCTGTGACATTACCTGGGACACCGCTGTGTGCGCTGCTGGCCACACGAGGGCGCTGTGACATTACCTGGGACACGCTGTGTGCGCTGCTGGCCACACGAGGGCGCTGTGACATTACCTGGGACACGCTGTGTGCGCTGCTGGCCACACGAGGGCGCTGTGACATTACCTGGGACACGCTGTGTGCGCTGCTGGCCACACGAGGGCGCTGTGACATTACCTGGGACACGCTGTGTGCGCTGCTGGCCACACGAGGGCGCTGTGACATTACCTGGGACACGCTGTGTGCGCTGCTGGCCACACGAGGGCGCTGTGACATTACCTGGGACACGCTGTGTGCGCTGCTGGCCACACGAGGGCGCTGTGACATTACCTGGGACACGCTGTGTGCGCTGCTGGCCACACGAGGGCGCTGTGACATTACCTGGGACACGCTGTGTGCGCTGCTGGCCACACGAGGGCGCTGTGACATTACCTGGGACACGCTGTGTGCGCTGCTGGCCACACGAGGGCGCTGTGACATTACCTGGGACACGCTGTGTGCGCTGCTGGCCACACGAGGGCGCTGTGACATTACCTGGGACACGCTGTGTGCACTGCTGGCCGCACGAGGGCGCTGTGACATTACCTGGGACACGCTGTGTGCGCTGCTGGCCACACGAGGGCGCTGTGACATTACCTGGGACACGCTGTGTGCGCTGCTGGCCACACGAGGGCGCTGTGACATTACCTGGGACACGCTGTGTGCGCTGCTGGCCACACGAGGGCGCTGTGACATTACCTGGGACTCGCTGTGTGCGCTGCTGGCCACACGAGGGCGCTGTGACATTACCTGGGACTCGCTGTGTGCGCTGCTGGCCACACGAGGGCGCTGTGACATTACCTGGGACACGCTGTGTGCGCTGCTGGCCACACGAGGGCGCTGTGACATTACCTGGGACACGCTGTGTGCGCTGCTGGCCACACGAGGGCGCTGTGACATTACCTGGGACACGCTGTGTGCGCTGCTGGCCACACGAGGGCGCTGTGACATTACCTGGGACACGCTGTGTGCGCTGCTGGCCACACGAGGGCGCTGTGACATTACCTGGGACACGCTGTGTGCGCTGCTGGCCACACGAGGGCGCTGTGACATTACCTGGGACACGCTGTGTGCGCTGCTGGCCACACGAGGGCGCTGTGACATTACCTGGGACACGCTGTGTGCGCTGCTGGCCACACGAGGGCGCTGTGACATTACCTGGGACACACTGTGTGCGCTGCTGGCCACACGAGGGCGCTGTGACATTACCTGGGACACGCTGTGTGCGCTGCTGGCCACACGAGGGCGCTGTGACATTACCTGGGACACGCTGTGTGCGCTGCTGGCCACACGAGGGCGCTGTGACATTACCTGGGACACGCTGTGTGCGCTGCTGGCCACACGAGGGCGCTGTGACATTACCTGGGACACGCTGTGTGCGCTGCTGGCCACACGAGGGCGCTGTGACATTACCTGGGACACGCAGTGCGCGCTGCTGGCCACACGAGGGCGCTGTGACATTACCTGGGACACGCTGTGTGCGCTGCTGGCCACACGAGGGCGCTGTGACATTACCTGGGACACGCTGTGTGCGCTGCTGGCCACACGAGGGCGCTGTGACATTACCTGGGACACGCAGTGCGCGCTGCTGGCCACACGAGGGCGCTGTGACATTACCTGGGACACGCTGTGTGCGCTGCTGGCCACACGAGGGCGCTGTGACATTACCTGGGACACGCTGTGTGCGCTGCTGGCCACACGAGGGCGCTGTGACATTACCTGGGACACGCTGTGTGCGCTGCTGGCCACACGAGGGCGCTGTGACATTACCTGGGACTCGCTGTGTGCGCTGCTGGCCACACGAGGGCGCTGTGACATTACCTGGGACACGCTGTGTGCACTGCTGGCCACACGAGGGCGCTGTGACATTACCTGGGACACGCTGTGTGCGCTGCTGGCCACACGAGGGCGCTGTGACATTACCTGGGACACGCTGTGTGCGCTGCTGGCCACACGAGGGCGCTGTGACATTACCTGGGACACGCTGTGTGCGCTGCTGGCCACACGAGGGCGCTGTGACATTACCTGGGACACGCTGTGTGCGCTGCTGGCCACACGAGGGCGCTGTGACATTACCTGGGACACGCTGTGTGCGCTGCTGGCCACACGAGGGCGCTGTGACATTACCTGGGACACGCTGTGTGCGCTGCTGGCCACACGAGGGCGCTGTGACATTACCTGGGACACGCTGTGTGCGCTGCTGGCCACACGAGGGCGCTGTGACATTACCTGGGACACGCTGTGTGCGCTGCTGGCCACACGAGGGCGCTGTGACATTACCTGGGACACGCTGTGTGCGCTGCTGGCCACACGAGGGCGCTGTGACATTACCTGGGACACGCTGTGTGCGCTGCTGGCCACACGAGGGCGCTGTGACATTACCTGGGACACGCTGTGTGCGCTGCTGGCCACACGAGGGCGCTGTGACATTACCTGGGACACGCTGTGTGCGCTGCTGGCCACACGAGGGCGCTGTGACATTACCTGGGACACGCTGTGTGCGCTGCTGGCCACACGAGGGCGCTGTGACATTACCTGGGACACGCTGTGTGCGCTGCTGGCCACACGAGGGCGCTGTGACATTACCTGGGACACGCTGTGTGCACTGCTGGCCACACGAGGGCGCTGTGACATTACCTGGGACACGCTGTGTGCACTGCTGGCCACACGAGGGCGCTGTGACATTACCTGGGACACGCAGTGTGCGCTGCTGGCCACACGAGGGCGCTGTGACATTACCTGGGACACGCTGTGTGCACTGCTGGCCACACGAGGGCGCTGTGACATTACCTGGGACACGCTGTGTGCGCTGCTGGCCACACGAGGGCGCTGTGACATTACCTGGGACACGCTGTGTGCGCTGCTGGCCACACGAGGGCGCTGTGACATTACCTGGGACACGCTGTGTGCGCTGCTGGCCACACGAGGGCGCTGTGACATTACCTGGGACACGCTGTGTGCGCTGCTGGCCACACGAGGGCGCTGTGACATTACCTGGGACACGCTGTGTGCGCTGCTGGCCACACGAGGGCGCTGTGACATTACCTGGGACACGCTGTGTGCGCTGCTGGCCACACGAGGGCGCTGTGACATTACCTGGGACACGCTGTGTGCGCTGCTGGCCACACGAGGGCGCTGTGACATTACCTGGGACACGCTGTGTGCGCTGCTGGCCACACGAGGGCGCTGTGACATTACCTGGGACACGCTGTGTGCGCTGCTGGCCACACGAGGGCGCTGTGACATTACCTGGGACACACTGTGTGCGCTGCTGGCCACACGAGGGCGCTGTGACATTACCTGGGACACGCTGTGTGCGCTGCTGGCCACACGAGGGCGCTGTGACATTACCTGGGACACGCTGTGTGCGCTGCTGGCCACACGAGGGCGCTGTGACATTACCTGGGACACGCTGTGTGCGCTGCTGGCCACACGAGGGCGCTGTGACATTACCTGGGACACGCTGTGTGCGCTGCTGGCCACACGAGGGCGCTGTGACATTACCTGGGACACGCTGTGTGCACTGCTGGCCACACGAGGGCGCTGTGACATTACCTGGGACACGCTGTGTGCGCTGCTGGCCACACGAGGGCGCTGTGACATTACCTGGGACACGCTGTGTGCGCTGCTGGCCACACGAGGGCGCTGTGACATTACCTGGGACACGCTGTGTGCGCTGCTGGCCACACGAGGGCGCTGTGACATTACCTGGGACACGCTGTGTGCGCTGCTGGCCACACGAGGGCGCTGTGACATTACCTGGGACACGCTGTGTGCGCTGCTGGCCACACGAGGGCGCTGTGACATTACCTGGGACACGCAGTGCGCGCTGCTGGCCACACGAGGGCGCTGTGACATTACCTGGGACACGCTGTGTGCACTGCTGGCCACACGAGGGCGCTGTGACATTACCTGGGACACGCTGTGTGCGCTGCTGGCCACACGAGGGCGCTGTGACATTACCTGGGACACGCTGTGTGCACTGCTGGCCACACGAGGGCGCTGTGACATTACCTGGGACACGCTGTGTGCGCTGTTGGCCACACGAGGGCGCTGTGACATTACCTGGGACACGCTGTGTGCGCTGCTGGCCACACGAGGGCGCTGTGACATTACCTGGGACACGCTGTGTGCGCTGCTGGCCACACGAGGGCGCTGTGACATTACCTGGGACACGCTGTGTGCGCTGCTGGCCACACGAGGGCGCTGTGACATTACCTGGGACACGCTGTGTGCGCTGCTGGCCACACGAGGGCGCTGTGACATTACCTGGGACACGCTGTGTGCGCTGCTGGCCACACGAGGGCGCTGTGACATTACCTGGGACACGCTGTGTGCGCTGCTGGCCACACGAGGGCGCTGTGACATTACCTGGGACACGCTGTGTGCGCTGCTGGCCACACGAGGGCGCTGTGACATTACCTGGGACACGCTGTGTGCGCTGCTGGCCACACGAGGGCGCTGTGACATTACCTGGGACACGCTGTGTGCGCTGCTGGCCACACGAGGGCGCTGTGACATTACCTGGGACACGCTGTGTGCGCTGCTGGCCACACGAGGGCGCTGTGACATTACCTGGGACACGCTGTGTGCGCTGCTGGCCACACGAGGGCGCTGTGACATTACCTGGGACACGCTGTGTGCGCTGCTGGCCACACGAGGGCGCTGTGACATTACCTGGGACACGCTGTGTGCGCTGCTGGCCACACGAGGGCGCTGTGACATTACCTGGGACACGCTGTGTGCGCTGCTGGCCACACGAGGGCGCTGTGACATTACCTGGGACACGCTGTGTGCGCTGCTGGCCACACGAGGGCGCTGTGACATTACCTGGGACACGCTGTGTGCGCTGCTGGCCACACGAGGGCGCTGTGACATTACCTGGGACACGCTGTGTGCGCTGCTGGCCACACGAGGGCGCTGTGACATTACCTGGGACACGCTGTGTGCGCTGCTGGCCACACGAGGGCGCTGTGACATTACCTGGGACACGCTGTGTGCGCTGCTGGCCACACGAGGGCGCTGTGACATTACCTGGGACACGCTGTGTGCGCTGCTGGCCACACGAGGGCGCTGTGACATTACCTGGGACACGCTGTGTGCGCTGCTGGCCACACGAGGGCGCTGTGACATTACCTGGGACACGCTGTGTGCGCTGCTGGCCACACGAGGGCGCTGTGACATTACCTGGGACACGCTGTGTGCGCTGCTGGCCACACGAGGGCGCTGTGACATTACCTGGGACACGCTGTGTGCGCTGCTGGCCACACGAGGGCGCTGTGACATTACCTGGGACACGCTGTGTGCGCTGCTGGCCACACGAGGGCGCTGTGACATTACCTGGGACACGCTGTGTGCGCTGCTGGCCACACGAGGGCGCTGTGACATTACCTGGGACACGCTGTGTGCGCTGCTGGCCACACGAGGGCGCTGTGACATTACCTGGGACACGCTGTGTGCGCTGCTGGCCACACGAGGGCGCTGTGACATTACCTGGGACACGCTGTGTGCGCTGCTGGCCACACGAGGGCGCTGTGACATTACCTGGGACACGCTGTGTGCGCTGCTGGCCACACGAGGGCGCTGTGACATTACCTGGGACACGCTGTGTGCGCTGCTGGCCACACGAGGGCGCTGTGACATTACCTGGGACACGCTGTGTGCGCTGCTGGCCACACGAGGGCGCTGTGACATTACCTGGGACACGCTGTGTGCGCTGCTGGCCACACGAGGGCGCTGTGACATTACCTGGGACACGCTGTGTGCGCTGCTGGCCACACGAGGGCGCTGTGACATTACCTGGGACACGCTGTGTGCGCTGCTGGCCACACGAGGGCGCTGTGACATTACCTGGGACACGCTGTGTGCGCTGCTGGCCACACGAGGGCGCTGTGACATTACCTGGGACACGCTGTGTGCGCTGCTGGCCACACGAGGGCGCTGTGACATTACCTGGGACACGCTGTGTGCGCTGCTGGCCACACGAGGGCGCTGTGACATTACCTGGGACACGCTGTGTGCGCTGCTGGCCACACGAGGGCGCTGTGACATTACCTGGGACACGCTGTGTGCGCTGCTGGCCACACGAGGGCGCTGTGACATTACCTGGGACACGCTGTGTGCGCTGCTGGCCACACGAGGGCGCTGTGACATTACCTGGGACACGCTGTGTGCGCTGCTGGCCACACGAGGGCGCTGTGACATTACCTGGGACACGCTGTGTGCGCTGCTGGCCACACGAGGGCGCTGTGACATTACCTGGGACACGCTGTGTGCGCTGCTGGCCACACGAGGGCGCTGTGACATTACCTGGGACACGCTGTGTGCGCTGCTGGCCACACGAGGGCGCTGTGACATTACCTGGGACACGCTGTGTGCGCTGCTGGCCACACGAGGGCGCTGTGACATTACCTGGGACACGCTGTGTGCGCTGCTGGCCACACGAGGGCGCTGTGACATTACCTGGGACACGCTGTGTGCGCTGCTGGCCACACGAGGGCGCTGTGACATTACCTGGGACACGCTGTGTGCGCTGCTGGCCACACGAGGGCGCTGTGACATTACCTGGGACACGCTGTGTGCGCTGCTGGCCACACGAGGGCGCTGTGACATTACCTGGGACACGCTGTGTGCACTGCTGGCCACACGAGGGCGCTGTGACATTACCTGGGACACGCTGTGTGCGCTGCTGGCCACACGAGGGCGCTGTGACATTACCTGGGACACGCTGTGTGCGCTGCTGGCCGCACGAGGGCGCTGTGACATTACCTGGGACACGCTGTGTGCGCTGCTGGCCACACGAGGGCGCTGTGACATTACCTGGGACACGCTGTGTGCGCTGCTGGCCACACGAGGGCGCTGTGACATTACCTGGGACACGCTGTGTGCGCTGCTGGCCACACGAGGGCGCTGTGACATTACCTGGGACACGCTGTGTGCGCTGCTGGCCACACGAGGGCGCTGTGACATTACCTGGGACACGCTGTGTGCGCTGCTGGCCACACGAGGGCGCTGTGACATTACCTGGGACACGCTGTGTGCGCTGCTGGCCACACGAGGGCGCTGTGACATTACCTGGGACTCGCTGTGTGCGCTGCTGGCCACACGAGGGCGCTGTGACATTACCTGGGACACGCTGTGTGCGCTGCTGGCCACACGAGGGCGCTGTGACATTACCTGGGACACGCTGTGTGCGCTGCTGGCCGCACGAGGGCGCTGTGACATTACCTGGGACACGCTGTGTGCGCTGCTGGCCACACGAGGGCGCTGTGACATTACCTGGGACACGCTGTGTGCGCTGTTGGCCACACGAGGGCGCTGTGACATTACCTGGGACACGCTGTGTGCGCTGCTGGCCACACGAGGGCGCTGTGACATTACCTGGGACACACTGTGTGCGCTGCTGGCCACACGAGGGCGCTGTGACATTACCTGGGACACGCTGTGTGCGCTGCTGGCCACACGAGGGCGCTGTGACATTACTTGGGACACGCTGTGTGCGCTGCTGGCCACACGAGGGCGCTGTGACATTACCTGGGACACGCTGTGTGCGCTGCTGGCCACACGAGGGCGCTGTGACATTACCTGGGACACGCTGTGTGCGCTGCTGGCCACACGAGGGCGCTGTGACATTACCTGGGACACGCTGTGTGCGCTGCTGGCCACACGAGGGCGCTGTGACATTACCTGGGACACGCTGTGTGCGCTGCTGGCCACACGAGGGCGCTGTGACATTACCTGGGACACGCTGTGTGCGCTGCTGGCCACACGAGGGCGCTGTGACATTACCTGGGACACGCTGTGTGCGCTGCTGGCCACACGAGGGCGCTGTGACATTACCTGGGACACGCTGTGTGCGCTGTTGGCCACACGAGGGCGCTGTGACATTACCTGGGACACGCTGTGTGCGCTGCTGGCCACACGAGGGCGCTGTGACATTACCTGGGACACGCTGTGTGCGCTGCTGGCCACACGAGGGCGCTGTGACATTACCTGGGACACGCTGTGTGCGCTGCTGGCCACACGAGGGCGCTGTGACATTACCTGGGACACGCTGTGTGCGCTGCTGGCCACACGAGGGCGCTGTGACATTACCTGGGACACGCTGTGTGCGCTGCTGGCCGCACGAGGGCGCTGTGACATTACCTGGGACACGCTGTGTGCGCTGCTGGCCACACGAGGGCGCTGTGACATTACCTGGGACACGCTGTGTGCGCTGCTGGCCACACGAGGGCGCTGTGACATTACCTGGGACACGCTGTGTGCGCTGCTGGCCACACGAGGGCGCTGTGACATTACCTGGGACACGCTGTGTGCGCTGCTGGCCGCACGAGGGCGCTGTGACATTACCTGGGACACGCTGTGTGCGCTGCTGGCCACACGAGGGCGCTGTGACTGCACAAGGAGTTACTGTCCCCTCCAAGCACCATAAAATGAGTGAGATTTGGGCTATTCTGGGCTAAAAGAGACTAATTTTCATAGAAAAGTGATGATTTTTTTTAAAAATTATTATTATAACTGAGACTTCATTACTGTGTGAGACATACTAACAAGCAGTGAGAGGTGTAACACTGAGACACTTCCTGCCCGGAGCTGGCACTTCTGGGGTTACAGGCTCAGCCTGTACAGTATGCAGTATAGTGACAGTAGGATTGGGTAATGGGGTAGTCAGTCTAAACTGGCTTTTATTACAAGCAAACCGGACCCCGATATATTCAAAAGTTCCCACTTACAGGCACCAACATACTCTGCAGTGTTGTACAACCCAACAGAGAGGAAACAATGATATAACACATTACAACGTTGACACGAAGTGACTGGCACGCTGGGCTTTGTACCCTCTCACAGGCTGGCACCCTCTCCCCCCTGTGCCAGCCCCCTCTCCCCCTGTGCCAGCCCCCTCTCCCCCTGTGCCATCCCCCTCTCCCCCCTCTTCCCCTGTGCCAGCCCCCTCTCTCCCCTCTCCCCCCTGTGCCAGCCCCCTCTCCCCCGGTGCCAGCCCCCTCTCCCCCTGTGCCAGCCCCCTCTCCCCCCTCTCCCCCGGTGCCAGCCCCCTCTCCCCCCTCTCCCCCTGTGCCAGCCCCCTCTCTCCCCTCTCCCCCCTGTGCCAGCCCCCTCTCCCCCTGTGCCAGCCCCCTCTCCCCCCTCTCCTCCTGTGCCAGCCCCCTCTCCCCTCTCCCCCCCCTGTGCCAGCCCCCTCTCCCCCGGTGCCAGCCCCCTCTCCCTCTGTGCCAGCCCCCTCTCCCCCCGTGCCAACCCCTTCTCCCCCTGTGCCAGCCCCCTCTCCCCCGGTGCCAGCCCCCTCTCCCTCTGTGCCAGCCCCCTCTCCCCACGTGCCAACCCCTTCTCCCCCCGTGCCAGCCCCCTCTCCCCCTGTGCCAGCCCCCTCTCTCCCCTCTCCCCCCTGTGCCAGCCCCCTCTCCCCCTGTGCCAGCCCCCTCTCCCCCCTCTCCCCCTGTGCCAGCCCTCTCCCCCCTCTCCCCCTGTGCCAGCCCCCTCTCTCCCCTCTCCCCCTGTGCCAGCCCCCTCTCCCCCCTCTCCCCCTGTGCCAGCCCCCTCTCTCCCCTCTCCCCCCTGTGCCAGCCCCCTCTCCCCCTGTGCCAGACCCCTCTCTCCCCTCTCCCCCGGTGCCAGCCCCCTCTCCCCACGTGCCAACCCCTTCTCCCCCCGTGCCAGCCCCCTCTCCCCCTGTGCCAGCCCCCTCTCTCCCCTCTCCCCCCTGTGCCAGCCCCCTCTCTCCCCTCTCCCCCCTGTGCCAGCCCCCTCTCCCCACGTGCCAACCCCTTCTCCCCCCGTGCCAGCCCCCTCTCCCCCTGTGCCAGCCCCCTCTCTCCCCTCTCCCCCCTGTGCCAGCCCCCTCTCCCCCTTCTCCCCCTGTGCCAGCCCCCTCTCTCCCCTCTCCCCCTGTGCCAGCCCCCTCTCCCCCTGTGCCAGCCCCCTCTCTCCCCTCTCCCCCGTGTGCCAGCCCCCTCTCCCCCTGTGCCAGACCCCTCTCCCCCGGTGCCAACCCCCTCTCCCTCTGTGCCAGCCCCCTCTCCCCCTGTGCCAGCCCCCTCTCCCCCTGTGCCAGCCCCCTCTCCCCCCGTGCCAGCCCCCTCTCCCCCTCTCCCCCTGTGCCAGCCCCCTCTCCCCCCGTGCCAGCCCCCTCTCCCCCTGTGCCAGCCCCCTCCCCCCTCTCCCCCTGTGCCAGCCCCCTCTCTCCCCTCTCCCCCTGTGCCAGCCCCCTCTCCCCCCTCTCCCCCTGTGCCAGCCCCCTCTCTCCCCTCTCCCCCGTGCCAGCCCTCTCCCCCTGTGCCAGCCCCCTCTCCCCCCTGTGCCCGTGCTGATAAAAAGACAAAGCAAACTCAGCCCAAGTCACACACAGCTCCTCTTTATTTCTGCTTCAGCCTCACATCAGTAATGAGGATCCCCCACCTGGAATACACGAGGGGCACCCCCAGAGTCAGGTCCCACCCCCACAGACCAGGGGCAGGTCCCACCCCAGACAGGGGGACAGGTGCCAGCCACAGAGCCATGGGGGGGCAGGTCCTACCCCCAGAGACATCGGGGGCAAGTGCCACCCCCAGAGACATGGGGGGAAAGTGCCACCCCCAGAGACCAGGGGCAGGTACCACCCATAGAGCCCAGGGGGGGCAGGTCCCACCCCCAGAGACTGGTAACTGGGTGCAGATAGCGTGGAACAGAGGGCAAGTGAGATTTAAAAGACTAAATCACATTCTCAGTGCTCAGGATGTCTTGCGCTGCAAAATCAGACCGAAAATGCGCTCTCTCTGACGTTTGGGGGGAGGGGGAAGATGCCCTTATACCACCTGGTTGATGCCTCAATGGCACAAGGCTCACAACCCTACAGCCACCAATACCAGGGTTACAAGGAGTCCCCTGCCCCCCAAATACCAGGGGTACAAGGAGTCCCCTTCCCCCCAATACCAGGGGTACAAGGAGTCCCCTGCCCCCCAATACCAGGGGTACAAGGAGTCCCCTTCCCACCCCCTCTTATGTGACACTACTTATATTGCTTCTAATCATAAAGTAACAATCATTAAATTACTGGCCATATCTCTCCCCAAACCGCCCCCCGCCCCCCTCAGCCCCCCCCCGCCCCCCACGCATTACTACAATGCACAGTATTAACAGCTCCTTGAGTGGGACATTACTACGCTACATGCTTCTTATTCATACAACATGCTAAGTGCAGGCGTGTAATGTTCTACTTCAAAACAAACATTATGTATAGCAGTGTCCTGGCAGCAAAGAGTTAAAGGAAGTAACCCCTTCATCTCTGGAGTGCAGGAAACCTCCGTGAGCCGGAAAGGGTTAACCTCCCATCCCAGCTGATCCCCCCCACTCCTGACCATAGCCTGAAACCCACTGCCACACAGGACGGGGCTGGCAGCAGGCGTGGGGTTAACGAGGTGCAGCCTGTGCGTGCGGGATCCCTCCCTGGGCGGGGAGCAGCTCTCTGCCCACATCCCACCCCACCCCGTTTTATAAGCACATTCCCCCATAACACAGGGAGGGGCCCCCACGCAGACCCCCACACCCACTTTAATGATGTATGGAGGGGGGGCTGTGAGCACGGGAGGGGCCCCCACGCAGACCCCCACACCCACTTTAATGATGCATGGAGGGGGGGCTGTGATAAAGGGGATAGCAAGCAAGAACTGCCCCTGCCAGAAGCCCCAAATCCCTGCCACAGCTGGGGGTAGGAAGTAAAGTGCCCCCTCCCTGCACCCCAAACCTTGCCTATGTTATTTGGCACAGTGATCCCCCCCCCCATACTCCGTATATACAGGGACGGGGAGTGAGGAGACGCAGAGCGGTCTAATCCCTAACCCTGCGCTCCCCTCTCTGCCAACACTGCACCCCGCGCTCCCCTTTCTGCCAACACTGCACCCTGCGCTCCCCTCTCTGCCAACACTGCACCCTGCGCTCCCCTCTCTGCCAACACTGCACCCCGCACTCCCTCTCTGCCAACACTGCGCTCCCCTCTCTGCCAACACTGCACCCTGCGCTCCCCTCTCTGCCAACACTGCACCCCGCGCTCCCCTTTCTGCCAACACTGCACCCTGCGCTCCCCTCTCTGCCAACACTGCACCCTGCGCTCCCCTCTCTGCCAACACTGCACCCCGCACTCCCCTCTCTGCCAACACTGCACCCCGCGCTCCCCTCTCTGCCAACACTGCACCCCGTGCTCCCTCTCTGCCAACACTGCGCTCCCCTCTCTGCCAACACTGCACCCCGTGCTCCCCTCTCTGCCAACACTGCACCCCGTGCTCCCCTCTCTGCCAACACTGCACCCCGTGCTCCCTCTCTGCCAACACTGCGCTCCCCTCTCTGCCAACACTGCACCCCGCTCTCCTCTCTGCCAACACTGCACCCCGTGCTCCCCTCTCTGCCAACACTGCACCCTGCGCTCCCCTCTCTGCCAACACTGCACCCCGCGCTCCCCTCTCTGCCAACACTGCACCCTGCGCTCCCCTCTCTGCCATCACTGGACCCCGCGCTCCCCTCTCTGCCAACACTGCACCCCGCGCTCCCCTCTCTGCCAACACTGCGCTCCCCTCTCTGCCAACACTGCACCCTACGCTCCCCTCTCTGCCAACACTGCACCCCGTGCTCCCCTCTCTGCCAACACTGCACCCTGCGCTCCCCTCTCTGCCAACACTACACCTGCGCTCCCCTCTCTGCCAACACTGTGCTCCCCTCTCTGCCAACACTGCACCCCGTGCTCCCCTCTCTGCCAACACTGCACCTTGCACTCCCCTCTCTGCCAACACTGCACCCCGCGCTCCCCTCTCTGCCAACACTGCACCCCGCGCTCCCCTCTCTGCTAACACTGCACCCTACGCTCCCCTCTCTGCCAACACTGCACCCTGCGCTCCCCTCTCTGCCAACACTGCACCCCGCTCTCCCCTCTCTGCTAACACTGCACCCTGCGCTCCCCTCTCTGCCAACACTGCACCCTGCGCTCCCCTCTCTGCCAACACTGCACCCTGCGCTCCCCTCTCTGCCAACACTGCGCTCCCCTCTCTGCCAACACTGCACCCCGTGCTCCCTCTCTGCCAACACTGCACCCTGCACTCCCCTCTGCCAACACTGCACCCTGCGCTCCCCTCTGCCAACACTGCACCCCGTGCTCCCCTCTCTGCCAACACTGCGCTCCCCTCTCTGCCAACACTGCACCCTGCGCTCCCCTCTCTGCCAACACTGCACCCTGCGCTCCCCTCTCTGCCAACACTGCACCCCGTGCTCCCCTCTCTGCCAACACTGCGCTCCCCTCTCTGCCAACACTGCGCTCCCCTCTCTGCCAACACTGCACCCCTCTCTGCCAACACTGCACCCCTCTCTGCCAACACTGCACCCTGCGCTCCCCTCTCTGCAACACTGCACCCTGCGCCCCCCCCCCCTTTGCCAACACTGCACCCTGCGCTCCCCTCTCTGCCAACACTGCGCTCCCCTCTCTGCCAACACTGCACCCCACGCTCCACTCTCTGCCAACACTGCACCCTGCGCTCCACCTCTCTGCCAACACTGCACCCTGCGTCCCCCCCTTTGCCAACACTGCACCCTGCGCTCCCCTCTCTGCCAACACTGCACCCCGCGCTCCCCTCTCTGCCAACACTGCACCCTGCGCTCCCTCTCTGCCAACACTGCGCTCCCCTCTCTGCCAGCACTGCACCCCGCGCTACCCTCTCTGCCAACACTACACCCTACGCTCCCCTCTCTGCCAACACTGCACCCCGTGCTCCCCTCTCTGCCAACACTGCACCCCGTGCTCCCCTCTCTGCCAACACTGCACCCCGTGCTCCCCTCTCTGCTAACACTGCACCCCGTGCTCCCCTCTCTGCCAACCCTGCACCCGTGCTCTCCTCTCTGTCAACACTGCACCCTGTTCTCCCCTCTCTGCCTACACTGCGCTCCCCTCTCTGCCTACACTGCGCTCCCCTCTCTGCCAACACTGCACCCCGTGCTCCCCACTCTGCTAACACTGCACCCCGTGCTCCCCTCTCTGCCAACCCTGCACCCCGTGCTCCCCCTCTCTGCCAACACTGCACCCTGCGCTCCCCTCTCTGCCTACACTGCGCTCCCCTCTCTGCCAACACTGCACCCTGCGCTCCCCCTCTCTGCCAACACTGCGCTCCCCTCTCTGCCAACACTGCGCTCCCCTCTCTGCCAACACTGCGCTCCCCTCTTTGCCAACACTGCACCCAGTGCTCCCCTCTCTGCTAACACTGCACCCCGTGCTCCCCTCTATGCCAACCCTGCACCCGTGCTCCCCTCTCTGCCAACACTGCACCTGCGCTCCCCTCTCTGCCTACACTGCGCTCCCCTCTCTGCCAACACTGCACCCTGCGCTCCCCTCTCTGCCAACACTGCGCTCCCCTCTCTGCCAACACTGCGCTCCCCTCTCTGCCAACACTGCGCTCCCCTCTCTGCCAACACTGCGCTCCCCCTCTTTGCCAACACTGCACCCTGCGCTCCCCTCTCTGCCAACACTGCACCCTGCAGGGGGGGGGGGGAATGCTGCACCCTGCGGGGGGGGGAATGCTGCACCCTGCGGGGGGGGGAATGCTGCACCCTGCGGGGGGGGAATGCTGCACCCTGCAGGGGGGGGGGAATGCTGCATCCTGCGGGGGGGGGGGAATGCTGCACCCTGCGGGGGGGAGGGGGAATACTGCACCCTGCAGAGGGGGGGGAATGCTGCACCTATCGGGGGCGGGGGGGGAAATGCTGCACCCTGCGGGGGGGGGGGAATGCTGCACCCTGCGGAGGGGGGGGGCGAAGGAAATACATCATCCTGGTCTATTCTATCTACAAAATAAATTAATGCCACAGGACCCCCCCCCCCCCCCGTGTCTCCCCCTACCCCCCGTGTCTCTAGTCCTGAGGATGGGGGGGGCAGGAGTTGTCACGCAGCAGGGAGCCCCCACAATACCCCAAGCTGCGGAACGCGTGGGGTCTCAGTTTGGCTGAGTGCTGCCGCTCTCCTCACTCTTGGGTTTGCTGGGGGTCTCGGCGGCCCCCTGGCTCTCCCCGCTGTGGGTCTTCATGTGCTTGGTCAGGTGATCGCTGCGCATGAAGACGCGGCTGCAGGAGGCGCACGGATACTTCTTCGCCCCGGTGTGCGTCTGCAGGTGCCGCTGCAGCTCGTCGCTCCGGGTGAAGCGCTTCCCGCAGAACAGCCAGTTGCAGACGAAGGGCCGGTCGCCGCTGTGCCAGCGCAGGTGCGCCTTCAGGTGCGAGGTCTTGGCGTACGCCTTCCCGCAGCCCGGGATGTGGCAGTTGTGCAGGTTTTTGAGCTTGGCACCCTCCCCGCAGGTGCCCATGCGTTCCGCCTCCTGGCAGTTGGGGCACCGGCAGGCAGTCTGCGCCGCGCTCCTGGCATCGCCCTCCGGGCGCCTTTGGGGCGAGGGGATCCGTCTGAGCCCTGGTCCGAGGCTTGAGGCTCCAATGTGGGTTCCAGGCCTCCCATGTGGTGTGGTGAGGGGGGCAGCATGTGGGCAGAGGGTCCGCTCAGCTCTGAGCCGTATCCCCCCAGAGGGGACTGGTGTGGGAGGGGAGCAGGGAAGCCCCCCAGCCCCGGCTGCAGGTCCATCCAACTGGCACCAGCATGCAGATCCCACCACGGAGGGATCGCCCCATCTTCCCCGGAGCCCCCCGCGCCCGGGGCTCTGACCCACGACTCGTACGGGTGGGACATCTCCAAGGGCGGGTGCAAGAACTTGGCGAAGGAGCTGCTCTCCAGGGGGTCCCGGCCCCCAAAGGCCTGGCAGGGGCCCCTCACAGAGGAGAGGGAGGCATAGCGCTCGGCCGGAGGGTAGGGGGGCTCCTGGACGGCGGACGGCTGCAGGGGGATCCCCGAGCCGGAAGGATGGGGGTGCGGTTTGAGGGAGAGATCGGCGGTGGAGGGGGAGACGGCAGCATCCGGCGGCGGGTTCCCCAGGGAGCTACACACGGCAGTCAGCATTGCCGGGAGAAGAGGTCCAGGAAAGGGTCTGCGGGAGAGAGAAGGAGAAGGCGCGTAAGAAGGGGTACACGTTATCAGGACCCCATGGGGTGTGAAAGAGAGAGGTCCAGGAAAGGGTCTGCGGGAGAGAGAAGGAGAAGGCGCGTAAGAAGGGGTACACGTTATCAGGACCCCACGGGGTGTGAAAGAGAGAGGTCCAGGAAAGGGTCTGCGGGAGAGAGAAGGAGAAGGCGCGTAAGAAGGGGTACACTTTATCAGGACCCCACGGGGTGTGAAAGAGAGAGGTCCAGGAAAGGGTCTGCGGGAGAGAGAAGGAGAAGGCGCGTAAGAAGGGGTACACTTTATCAGGACCCCACGGGGTGTGAAAGAGAGAGGTCCAGGAAAGGGTCTGCGGGAGAGAGAAGGAGAAGGCGCGTAAGAAGGGGTACACGTTATCAGGACCCCACGGTGCGTGAAAGAGAGAGGTCACCCCACAGTGACCCAAACCCGTGAGAGTCGGGGGACGTGACGGTGATTATTGTGGGGGTGGCGCCCTCACATTCACTGGTTCCTGTCCTGCTGGGGGGGTTTGGGATTAAGTCTCCCCCTCGCCGAAGGTCCTTTCTTCCCCTCGGGATCCGAGTTGTTAGACTCCCAGATTTTGCAGACTCGGATCCCGTAACCGCCCCCCCCCCCCCCGGACCTCGTGACCCCCCCCCCCCCGGACCTCGTGATCCCCCCGGCCCACGTGATCCTCGCTGATTAGATGTTTTTACATGTACAGAGGGAACGTAAATATAGTTTATTCTCCCGCAGAAATAATCCCAGCGCCGGCAGCTGTAATAACGGCCGCAAATTACAGTAATTACCGTCTGAGCACCGGACGCCCAGCCAGACCCCGGAGAGATTAGGGTCAGAGAGATTTAACCTGCTCACTGCGGGACACACCTGCAGAGCATCGCTCCGCTCACTGCGGGACACACCTGCAGAGCATCGCTCCGCTCACTGCGGGACACACCTGCAGAGCATCGCTCCGCTCACTGCGGGACACACCTGCAGAGCGTCGCTCCGCTCACTGCGGGGCACACCTGCAGAGCGTCGCTCCGCTCACTGCGTGACACACCTGCAGAGCATCCCTCCGCTCACTGCGGGACACACCTGCAGAGCATCGCTCCGCTCACTGCGGGACACACCTGCAGAGCATCGCTCCGCTCACTGCGGGACACACCTGCAGAGCGTCGCTCCGCTCACTGCGGGACACACCTGCAGAGCGTCGCTCCGCTCACTGCGGGGCACACCTGCAGAGCGTCGCTCCGCTCACTGCGTGACACACCTGCAGAGCGTCGCTCCGCTCACTGCGGGGCACACCTGCAGAGCATCGCTCCGCTCACTGCGGGACACACCTGCAGAGCATCGCTCCGCTCACTGCGGGACACACCTGCAGAGCGTCGCTCCGCTCACTGCGGGGCACACCTGCAGAGCGTCGCTCCGCTCACTGCGTGACACACCTGCAGAGCGTCGCTCCGCTCACTGCGGGGCACACCTGCAGAGCATCGCTCCGCTCACTGCGGGGCACACCTGCAGAGCATCGCTCCGCTCACTGCGGGACACACCTGCAGAGCATCGCTCCGCTCACTGTGGGGCACACCTGCAGAGCATCGCTCCGCTCACTGTGGGACACACCTGCAGAGCGTCGCTCCGCTCACTGCGGGGCACACCTGCAGAGCGTCGCTCCGCTCACTGTGGGGCACACCTGCAGAGCATCGCTCCGCTCACTGTGGGACACACCTGCAGAGCATCGCTCCGCTCACTGTGGGACACACCTGCAGAGCATCGCTCCGCTCACTGTGGGACACACCTGCAGAGCATCGCTCCGCTCACAGTGGGACACACCTGTAGAGCATCGCTCCACTCACTGTGGGACACACCTGCAGAGCATCGCTCCGCTCACTGTGGGACACACCTGCAGAGCATCGCTCCGCTCACTGTGGGACACACCTGCAGAGCATCGCTCCGCTCACTGTGGGACACACCTGCAGAGCATCGCTCCGCTCACTGCGGGACACACCTGCAGAGCATCGCTCCGCTCACTGCGGGACACACCTGCAGAGCATCGCTCCGCTCACTGCGGGGCACACCTGCAGAGCATCGCTCCGCTCACTGCGGGACACACCTGCAGAGCATCGCTCCGCTCACTGTGGGGCACACCTGCAGAGCATCGCTCCGCTCACTGTGGGACACACCTGCAGAGCGTCGCTCCGCTCACTGCGGGGCACACCTGCAGAGCGTCGCTCCGCTCACTGTGGGGCACACCTGCAGAGCATCGCTCCGCTCACTGTGGGACACACCTGCAGAGCATCGCTCCGCTCACTGTGGGACACACCTGCAGAGCATCGCTCCGCTCACTGTGGGACACACCTGCAGAGCATCGCTCCGCTCACAGTGGGACACACCTGTAGAGCATCGCTCCACTCACTGTGGGACACACCTGCAGAGCATCGCTCCGCTCACTGTGGGACACACCTGCAGAGCATCGCTCCGCTCACTGTGGGACACACCTGCAGAGCATCGCTCCGCTCACTGTGGGACACACCTGCAGAGCATCGCTCCGCTCACTGCGGGACACACCTGCAGAGCATCGCTCCGCTCACTGCGGGACACACCTGCAGAGCATCGCTCCGCTCACTGCGGGGCACACCTGCAGAGCATGGCTCCGCTCACTGCGGGACACACCTGCAGAGCATCGCTCCGTTCACTGTGGGACACACCTGCAGAGCATCGCTCCGCTCACTGTGGGACACAACTGCAGAGCATGGCTCCGCTCACTGTGGGACACACCTGCAGAGCATCGCTCCGCTCACTGTGGGACACACCTGCAGAGCATCGCTCCGCTCACTGTGGGACACAACTGCAGAGCATGGCTCCGCTCACTGTGGGACACCTGCAGAGCATCGCTCCGCTCACTGCGGGGCACACCTGCAGAGCATCGCTCCGCTCACTGTGGGGCACACCTGCAGAGCATGGCTCCGCTCACTGTGGGACACACCTGCAGAGCATCGCTCCACTCACTGTGGGACACACCTGCAGAGCATGGCTCCGCTCACTGTGGGGCACACCTGCAGAGCATCGCTCCGCTCACAGTGGGACACACCTGCAGAGCATCGCTCCGCTCACTGTGGGACACACCTGCAGAGCATGGCTCCGCTCACTGTGGGACACACCTGCAGAGCATCGCTCCGCTCACTGTGGGACACACCTGCAGAGCATCGCTCCGCTCACTGTGGGACACACCTGCAGAGCATGGCTCCGCTCACTGTGGGGCACACCTGCAGAGCATCGCTCCGCTCACAGTGGGACACACCTGCAGAGCATCGCTCCGCTCACTGTGGGACACACCTGCAGAGCATCGCTCCGCTCACTGTGGGACACACCTGCAGAGCATCGCTCCGCTCACTGTGGGACACACCTGCAGAGCATCGCTCCGCTCACTGTGGGGCACACCTGCAGAGCATCGCTCCGCTCACTGTGGGACACACCTGCAGAGCATGGCTCCGCTCACTGTGGGACACACCTGCAGAGCATCGCTCCGCTCACTGTGGGACACACCTGCAGAGCATCGCTCCGCTCACAGTGGGACACAACTGCAGAGCATCGCTCCGCTCACAGTGGGACACAACTGCAGAGCATCGCTCCGCTCACAGTGGGACACAACTGCAGAGCATCGCTCCGCTCACTGTGGGACACACCTGCAGAGCATCGCTCCGCTCACCGTGGGACACAACTGCAGAGCATCGCTCCGCTCACTGTGGGACACACCTGCAGAGCATGGCTCCGCTCACTGTGGGACACACCTGCAGAGCATCGCTCCGCTCACTGTGGGACACAACTGCAGAGCATCGCTCCGCTCACTGTGGGACACACCTGCAGAGCATCGCTCCGCTCACTGTGGGACACAACTGCAGAGCATCGCTCCGCTCACTGTGGGACACACCTGCAGAGCATCGCTCCGCTCACTGTGGGACACACCTGCAGAGCATCGCTCCACTCACTGTGGGACACACCTGTAGAGCATCGCTCCGCTCACTGTGGGGCACACCTGCAGAGCATCGCTCCGCTCACTGTGGGGCACACCTGCAGAGCATCGCTCCGCTCACTGTGGGACACACCTGCAGAGCATCGCTCCGCTCACTGTGGGACACACCTGCAGAGCATCGCTCCGCTCACTGCGGGACACACCTGCAGAGCATCGCTCCGCTCACTGCGGGACACACCTGCAGAGCATCGCTCCGCTCACTGCGGGGCACACCTGCAGAGCATCGCTCCGCTCACTGTGGGGCACACCTGCAGAGCATCGCTCCGCTCACTGTGGGACACACCTGTACATACGCAGAGCGCTGTATCTATAACACGCAGAGCGCTGTATCTATCTATAACACGCAGAGCGCTGTATCTATCTATAACACGCAGAGCGCTGTATATATCTATAACACGCAGAGTGCTGTATCTATCTATAACACGCAGAGCGCTGTATCTATCTGTAACACGCAGAGCGCTGTATCTATCTGTAACACGCAGAGCGCTGTATCTATAACACGCAGAGCATGTATCTGTAACACGCAGAGCGCTGTATCTATCTATAACACGCAGAGCGCTGTATCTATCTATAACACGCAGAGCGCTGTATCTATCTATAACACGCAGAGCGCTGTATCTATCTGTAACACGCAGAGCGCTGTATCTATCTATAACACGCAGAGCGCTGTATCTATCTATAACACGCAGAGCGCTGTATCTATCTGTAACACGCAGAGCGCTGTATCTATCTGTAACACGCAGAGCACTGTATCTATAACACGCAGAGCGCTGTATCTATCTATAACACGCAGAGCGCTGTAACACGCAGAGCGCTGTATCTATCTATAACACGCAGAGCGCTGTATCTATAACACGCAGAGCGCTGTATCTATCTGTAACACGCAGAGCACTGTATCTATAACACGCAAAGCGCTGTATCTATCTGTAACACGCAGAGCACTGTATCTATAACACGCAGAGCGCTTTATCTATCTATAACACGCAGAGTGCTGTATATACGCAGAGCGCTGTATCTATCTGTAACACGCAGAGCACTGTATCTATAACATGCAGAGCGCTGTATCTATCTATAACACGCAGAGCGCTGTATCTATCTGTAACACGCAGAGCGCTGTATCTATCTGTAACACGCAGAGCGCTGTATCTATCTATAACACGCAGAGCGCTGTATCTATCTATAAAACGCAGAGCGCTGTATCTAACTATAACACGCAGAGCGCTGTATCTATCTGTAACACGCAGAGCGCTGTATCTATCTGTAACACGCAGAGCGCTGTATCTATCTGTAACACGCAGAGCGCTGTATATACGCAGAGCGCTGTATCTATCTGTAACACGCAGAGCGCTGTATCTGTAACACGCAGAGCGCTGTATCTGTAACACGCAGAGCGCTGTAACACGCAGAGCGCTGTATCTGTAACACGCAGAGCAGTGTCATAATGTGTCACAGATCATATGCTATGGTACAAAAAATATCAAGTAAATGTATGGTCAGAGAAATGTAATGATAATGTATCGGTGTGTAATCGGCGTGTTATCGGCGTGTAATTACTTCCATAGCGTATATTGCGATAGAGGTGTGCGAGTGAGCGAGCGATAGGAGAGGTGTGCGAGTGAGTGAGCGAGCGATAGGAGAGGTGTGCGAGTGAGCGAGCGATAGGAGAGGTGTGCGAGTGAGTGAGCGAGCGATAGGAGAGGTGTGCGAGTGAGCGAGCGATAGGAGAGGTGTGCGAGTGAGCGAGCGATAGGAGAGGTGTGCGAGTGAGCGAGCGATAGGAGAGGTGTGCGAGTGAGCGAGCGTTAGGAGAGGTGTGCGAGTGAGCGAGCGATAGGAGAGGTGTGCGAGTGAGCGAGCGATAGGAGAGGTGTGCGAGTGAGCGAGCGATAGGAGAGGTGTGCGAGTGAGCGAGCGATAGGAGAGGTGTGCGAGTGAGCGAGCGATAGGAGAGGTGTGCGAGTGAGCGCGCGATAGGAGAGGTGTGCGAGTGAGCGAGCGATAGGAGAGGTGTGCGAGTGAGCGAGCGATAGGAGAGGTGTGCGAGTGAGAGAGCGATAGGAGAGGTGTGCGAGTGAGCGAGCGATAGGAGAGGTGTGCGAGTGAGCGAGCGATAGGAGAGGTGTGCGAGTGAGCGAGCGATAGGAGAGGTGTGCGAGTGAGCGAGCGATAGGAGAGGTGTGCGAGTGAGCGAGCGATAGGAGAGGTGTGCGAGTGAGCGAGCGATAGGAGAGGTGTGCGAGTGAGCGATAGGAGAGGTGTGCGAGTGAGCGATAGGAGAGGTGTGCGAGTGAGCGAGCGATAGGTGTGCGAGTGAGCGATAGGAGAGGTGTGCGAGCGATAGGAGAGGTGTGCGAGTGAGTGAGCGAGCGATAGGAGGTGTGCGAGTGAGCGAGCGATAGGAGAGGTGTGCGAGTGAGCGAGCGATAGGAGAGGTGTGCGAGTGAGCGAGCGATAGGAGAGGTGTGCGAGTGAGCGAGCGATAGGAGAGGTGTGCGAGTGAGCGAGCGATAGGAGAGGTGTGCGGGTGAGCGAGCGATAGGAGAGGTGTGCGAGTGAGCGAGCGATAGGAGAGGTGTGCGAGTGAGCGAGCGATAGGAGAGGTGTTGGAGTGAGCGAGCGATAGGAGAGGTGTGCGAGTGAGCGAGCGATAGGAGAGGTGTGCGAGTGAGCGAGCGATAGGAGAGGTGTGCGAGTGAGCGAGCAATAGGAGAGGTATTCGAGTGAGCGAGCAAGCGATAGGAGATGTGTGCGAGTGAGCGAGCGATAGGAGAGGTGTGCGAGTGAGCGAGCGATAGGTGTGCGAGTGAGCGATAGGAGAGGTGTGCGAGTGAGCAAGCGATAGGAGAGGTGTGCGAGTGAGCGAGCGATAGGAGGTGTGCGAGTGAGCGAGCGATAGGAGAGGTGTGCGAGTGTGCGAGCGATAGGAGAGGTATGCGAGTGAGCGAGCGATAGGTGTGCGAGTGAGCGATAGGAGAGGTGTGCGAGTGAGCGAGCGATAGGAGAGGTGTGCGAGTGAGCGATAGGAGAGGTGTGCGAGTGAGCGATAGGAGACGTGTGCGAGTGAGCGAGCGATAGGAGAGGTGTGCGAGAAGTTGTGCGAGAAGTTGTGCGAGTGATAGAGGAGTTGCGTGTGTGGTGGAAGAGAGGTGTGAGTGAGGGCTAGGCGAGTTGTGTGTGTGTGGTAGGAGAGTTGTGTGTGTGTGGTAGGCGAGTGTATGATAGTCGTGTGTGTGGTAGGCGAGTGTATGATAGTCGTGTGTGTGTGGTAGGCGAGTGTATGATAGTTGTGTGTGTGTGGTAGGCGAGTGGTCCGTGTGTGTGGTAGGCGAGTGGTCCGTGTGTGTGCTGGGCGAGTGGTCCGTGTGTGTGGTAGGCGAGTGGTCCGTGTGTGTGGTAGGCGAGTGGTCCGTGTGTGCTAGGCGAGTGGTCCGTGTGTGTGCTAGGCGAGTGGTCTGTGTGAGTGGTAGGCGAGTGGTCCGTGTGTGCTAGGCGAGTGGTCCGTGTGTGTGCTAGGCGAGTGGTCCGTGTGTGTGCTAGGCGAGTGGTCCGTGTGTGCTAGGCGAGTGGTCCGTGTGTGTGCTAGGCGAGTGGTCTGTGTGAGTGGTAGGCGAGTGGTCCGTGTGTGTGCTAGGCGAGTGGTCTGTGAGTGGTAGGAGTGTATGATAGCTGTGTGTGAGTGGTTCGAGAGTGTAAGTGATAGAGGAGTTGTGTGTGTGCAAGTGGTAGGCGAGTTGTGTGTTTGTGTGTGCGATAGGAGAGTTGTGTGTGCGAGTGGTAGGAGAGTGTGAGTGATAGGAGTTGTGTGTGTGTGCGCGAGTGGTAGGAGAGTTGTGTGTGCGAGTGGTAGGAGAGTGTGAGTGATAGGAGTTGTGTGTGTGTGCGCGAGTGGTAGGAGAGTTGTGTGTGTGCGAGTGGTAGGCGAGTGAGAGTGGTAGGGGAGTTGTGTGAGAGTGGTAGGTGAGTGTGAGTGGTAGGGGAGTTGTGTGTGCGAGTGGTAGGTGAGTGTGAGTGGTAGGGGAGTTGTGTGTGTTTGTGTGTGTGATAGGAGTTGTGTGTGCGATTGGTAGGTGAGTGTGAGTGGTAGGAGAGTTGTGTGTGTGTGCGCGAGTTGTAAGGGAGTTGTGTGTGCGAGTGGTAGGTGAGTGTGAGTGGTAGGGGAGTTGTGTGTGAGTGAGATTGTTCAATATGAGCGTGTAGGTGTCCTGTATGAGTGAGATAGGGGGCATATTATAGGCTCTGCCTGAAGGAACGAGGCGATTTCATGGATCCATTGCTGGGACCAGAGCCGGCGTTCTCCCCTCTCTCTCTCCTCTCTCGGGCGTTCTCGCCTCTCTCTCTCCTCTCTCGGGCGTTCTCCCCTCTCTCTCTCCTCTCTCGGGCGTTCTCCCCTCTCTCTCTCTCGGGCGTTCTCCCCTCTCTCTCTCTCGGGCGTTCTCCCCTCTCTCTCTCTCGGGCGTTCTCCCCACTCTCTCGGGCGTTCTCCCCACTCTCTCGGGCGTTCTCCCCTCTCTCTCTCGGGCGTTCTCCGCTCTCTCTCTCGGGTGTTCTCCGCTCTCTCGGGCGTTCTCCGCTCTCTCTCTCTCGGGCGTTCTCCGCTCTCTCTCTCTCGGGCGTTCTCCGCTCTCTCTCTCAGGTGTATTCCTCTCTCTCTCGGGCGTTCTCCTCTCTCTCTGGCGTTCTCAACTCTCTCTCGGCCATTCTCCCCTCTCTCTCGGGTGTATTCCTCTCTCTCGGGCGTTCTCCTCTCGGGCGTTCTCCTCTCTCTCGGGCGTTCTCTCTCTCGGGCGTTCTCCCCTCTCTCTCTCAGGCGTTCTCCCCTCTCTCTCTCGGGTGTATTCCTCTCTCTCTCTCTGGTGTATTCCCCTCTCTCTCTCGGGTGTATTCCTCTCTCTCTCTCGGGTGTATTCCCCTCTCTCTCTTGGGTGTATTCCCCTCTCTCTCTCAGCTGTATTCCCCTCTCTCTCTCGGGTGTATTCCCCTCTCTCTCTCTCGGGCGTTCTCCTCTCGGGTGTTCTCCTCTCTCTCGGGCGTTCTCCTCTCTCTCTCTCGGGCGTTCTCCTCTCTCTCTCTCTCGGGCGTTCTCCCCTCTCTCTCTCGGGCGTTCTCCGCTCTCTCTCTCGGGCGTTCTCCGCTCTCTCTCTCGGGCATTCTCCGCTCTCTCTCGGGCGTTCTCTCTCTCTCTCGGGCGTTCTCCTCTCCCTCTCTCGGGCGTTCTCCCCTCTCTCTCTCAGGCGTTCTCCCCTCTCTCTCGGGCGTTCTCCCCTCTCTCTCGGGCGTTCTGCCCTCTCACTCTCTCGGGCGTTCTCCGCTCTCTCTCGGGCGTTCTCCGCTCTCTCTCTCGGGCGTTCTCCGCTCTCTCTCTCTCGGGCGTTCTCCTCTCCCTCTCTCGGGCGTTCTCCCCTCTCTCTCTCGGCCGTTCTCCCCTCTCTCTCTTGGCCGTTCTCCCCTCTCTCTCTTGGCCGTTCTCCCCTCTCTCTCTCGGCCGTTCTCCCCTCTCTCTCTCGGCCGTTCTCCCCTCTCTTTCTCGGCCGTTCTCCCCTCTCTCTCTCGGCCGCACTCCACTCTCTCTCTCGGCCGCTCTCTCTCGTTCTTTGCCATTAGAATAATAACACATGGGGTCTCCTGAGTGTAATCCGTGGGAAGATTGTACCACCCTACAGCGCATGAAAGCACCACATACCTTCACACCCTGCACCCCTCGTAGGTCCAGCAGAGTATCCTGGGGACCTCCAGGGATCAGCGGCCAGGGGACGGTTTCCTGGGTTCAGCGGCCAGGTGGGGACCTCCTGGGATCAACGGCCAGGGGGGGACCTCCTGGGATCAGTGGCCGGGGGAGACCTCCTGGGATCAGGGGGGGTCTCCTGGGATTAGTGGCCAGGGACCTCCAGGGATCAGCAGCCGGGGACCTCCAGGGATCAGCAGCTGGGGACCTCCTGGGATCAGCGGCCAGGGACCTCCTGGGATCAGCAGCAAAGGGGGGATCTCCTGGGACCAGCAGCCAGGGGGGGGGGATCTCCTGGGACCAGCAGCCGGGGGGGACCTCCAGAGATCAGCAGCCAGGGGGGATCTCCTGGGACCAGCAGCCGGGGGGGGGGGGGGGAACCTCCAGAGATCAGCAGCCAGGTGGGATCTCCTGGGATCAGCAGCCGGGGGGGATCTCCTGGGCTCAGCAGCCAGGGGGCTCTCCTGGGATCAGCAGCCAGGGGGGATCTCCTGGGCTCAGCGGCCGGGGGGGATCTCCTGGGCTCAGCAGCCAGGGGGGATCTCCTGGGCTCAGCGGCCGGGGGGGATCTCCTGGGCTCAGCAGCCAGGGGGGATCTCCTGGGCTCAGCGGCCGGGGGGGATCTCCTGGGCTCAGCAGCCGGGGGGATCTCCTGGGCTCAGCGGCCGGGAGATCTCACGCAGTCGGGCTCCTGTGATCCTCTCTGTCACAGGCTGTTCCTTTCACACCTAAACTCTCCTGGTTGCACCTCTGCCTTTTCCCCAGCCCGGCTCCTCCCCCCTCTCACCTCTCGGATGGGTTTAACCCTTTGATGCAGGGGAAGCCTCCGCCGCCGCAGCTGGCAGGGCTCCGTCCTGTGAAGTTTAACTCATTAAAGGATGGGTGTGTCCCCCCCGGCAGACAGCACAAACACACACGAAAGGGCCGGGGGATTTGGGGATTACCTGTCAGGTGTGAGCCAGCGCAGGAAGCGCCGGGGATGAAGCCCGCCTCACAGGACGCCATGTATACCCGGGCTCAGGAAGCAGCGAGGCGCCGGTAACATGCCGCACACGCGTGTGCGTGTCTCACATGTACTCACCTACAGCTCATAATCCCGACAACTTGTTATCTTTAGCAACAGACCTAGAACCCGGCTGTGAGCGCACACGCAGAGACCCCCTAAGCGGGGGGAAGTGGGGATGAATGGGTTAAAACGTCATTTTAATGGTAATCAGATAAAATAAGGTAGTATCGAACTTAACGCTAAAATGCTGCCGGCGCCAGCGAAGCGCCAAATAACTATCGTCTGACCCAGGCAGCGTTTTATCGTTAAGTTCGATACTACCTTATTTTATCTGATTACCATTAAAATGAAGTTTTAACCCATTCATACCCCACTTACCTTACTTGGGCTGCGTCTCCGCTAGCGCTGAGCGGGCGGCGCTTACTTACATATCCCCGCTCACACTCGTGCGCGGGCACACGCGCTCGGCGCTTACTTACATATCCCCGCTCACGCTCGTGCGCGGGCACACACGCTCGCCCGCGCTCGGCGCTTACTTACATATCCCCGCTCACGCTCGTGCGCGGGCACACACGCTTGCCCGCACTCGGCGCTTACTTACATATCCCCGCTCACGCTCGTGCGCGGGCACACACGCTCGCCCGCGCTCGGCGCTTACTTACATATCCCCGCTCACGCTCGTGCGAGGGCACACACGCTCGCCCGCGCTCGGCGCTCACTTACATATCCCCGCTCACGCTCGTGCGCGGGCACACACGCTCGCCCGCGCTCGGCGCTTACTTACATATCCCCGCTCACGCTCGTGCGCGGGCACACACGCTCGCCCGCGCTCGGCGCTTACTTACATATCCCCGCTCTCGCTCGCCCGCGCTCGGCGCTTAAGTAAACAAAAAAACGTTACTTACCCGCGTGCTCAACGATACTTACCCGCAATGCCCCTCCCCCGCGCGTGCGCGTACAAGCAGGACACCCGGTGCTCTCCAGGCGTGAGCGCGCTCGGCGCCAGCGGGGACTCGGCCTTAGGGGGTCTCTGCGTGCGCTCAGAGCCTGGCTCTTGCTCCTTGGACTAATATATCTCTAGATCCCAGTAGTAGCGCCAGACCCTTCGTGATGATTATTTACCCGCTCGGCACTAGCTGAGCAGGGGTTCCTTCCTTCCCCTCCCCCACCGGGTATATCTTGTTATCTTTAGTGTCTGAAATTCCTCTAGAACCCGTTCCTTATACAGATGAAAATGCCCAGCGTTGCGTTCCCATTATACCGGCCCGCGTCACGCGGTGACGCCATTTCCTGCGAGGGGGATACACGGAGGTTACAATCGCGGGATGGAAAGAGTGTCACAGCGCAGAGCACTGTATATCGGTATCTGTAACACGCAGAGTGCTGTATCTATCTATAACACGCAGAGCGCTGTATCTATAACACGCAGAGCGCTGTATCTATCTGTAACACGCAGAGCGCTGTATCTATCTGTAACACGCAGAGCGCTGTATCTGTAACACGCAGAGCGCTGTATCTGTCTATAACACGCAGAGCGCTGTATCTATCTATAACACGCAGAGCGCTGTATCTATAACACGCAGAGCGCTGTATCTATCTATAACACGCAGAGCGCTGTATCTATCTGTAACACACAGAGCGCTGTATCTATCTATAACACGCAGAGCGCTGTATCTATCTATAACACGCAGAGCGCTGTATCTATCTATAACACGCAGAGCGCTGTATCTATCTATAACACGCAGAACGCTGTATCTATAACACGCAGAGCGCTGTATCTATCTGTAACACGCAGAGCGCTGTATCTATCTGTAACACGCAGAGCGCTGTATCTGTAACACGCAGAGCGCTGTATCTATCTATAACACGCAGAGCGCTGTATCTGTCTATAACACGCAGAGCGCTGTATCTATCTATAACACGCAGAGCGCTGTATCTATAACACGCAGAGCGCTGTATCTATCTATAACACGCAGAGCGCTGTATCTATCTGTAACACACAGAGCGCTGTATCTATCTATAACACGCAGAGCGCTGTATCTATCTATAACACGCAGAGCGCTGTATCTATCTATAACACGCAGAGCACAGTATCTATCTATAACACGCAGAGCGCTGTATCTATCTATAACACGCAGAGCGCTGTATCTATCTATAACACGCAGAGCACAGTATCTATCTATAACACACAGAGCGCTGTATCTATCTATAACACGCAGAGCGCTGTATCTATAACACGCAGAGCGCTGTATCTATCTATAACACACAGAGCGCTGTATCTATCTATAACACGCAGAGCGCTGTATCTATCTATAACACGCAGAGCGCTGTATCTATAACACGCAGAGCGCTGTATCTATCTGTAACACGCAGAGCGCTGTATCTATCTATAACACGCAGAGCGCTGTATCTATCTATAACACGCAGAGCACAGTATCTATCTATAACACGCAGAGCGCTGTATCTATCTGTAACACGCAGAGCGCTGTATCTATAACACGCAGAGCGCTGTATCTATCTGTAACACTCAGAGCGCTGTATCTATCTGTAACACGCAGAGCGCTGTATATACGCAGAGCGCTGTATCTATCTGTAACACACAGAGCGCTGTATCTATAACACGCAGAGCGCTGTATCTATCTGTAACACACAGAGCGCTGTATCTATCTATAACACGCAGAGCGCTGTATCTATCTATAACACGCAGAGCGCTGTATCTATCTATAACACGCAGAGCACAGTATCTATCTATAACACACAGAGCGCTGTATCTATCTATAACACGCAGAGCGCTGTATCTATAACACGCAGAGCGCTGTATCTATCTATAACACACAGAGCGCTGTATCTATCTATAACACGCAGAGCGCTGTATCTATCTATAACACGCAGAGCGCTGTATCTATAACACGCAGAGCGCTGTATCTATCTGTAACACGCAGAGCGCTGTATCTATCTATAACACGCAGAGCGCTGTATCTATCTATAACACGCAGAGCACAGTATCTATCTATAACACGCAGAGCGCTGTATCTATCTGTAACACGCAGAGCGCTGTATCTATAACACGCAGAGCGCTGTATCTATCTGTAACACTCAGAGCGCTGTATCTATCTGTAACACGCAGAGCGCTGTATCTATCTGTAACACGCAGAGCGCTGTATCTATCTATAACACGCAGAGCACAGTATCTATCTATAACACGCAGAGCGCTGTATCTATCTATAACACGCAGAGCGCTGTATCTATCTATAACACGCAGAGCACAGTATCTATCTATAACACGCAGAGCGCTGTATCTATCTGTAACACGCAGAGCGCTGTATCTATAACACGCAGAGCGCTGTATCTATCTGTAACACTCAGAGCGCTGTATCTATCTATAACACGCAGAGCGCTGTATCTATCTGTAACACGAGAGCGCTGTATCTATAACACGCAGAG
Organism: Ascaphus truei; assembly: GCF_040206685.1. NCBI lineage: Eukaryota > Metazoa > Chordata > Amphibia > Anura > Ascaphidae > Ascaphus > Ascaphus truei. The sequence continues at coordinate 763,685 of NW_027453863.1, read as the reverse complement.
CGCTGTATCTATCTATAACACGCAGAGCGCTGTATCTATCTGTACAAGCAGAGCGCTGTATATATCTGTAACACGCAGAGCGCTGTATATATCTATAACACGCAGAGCGCTGTATCTATCTATAACACGCAGAGCGCTGTATCTATCTGTAACACGCAGAGCGCTGTATCTATCTATAACACGCAGAGCGCTGTATCTATCTGTAACACGAGAGCGCTGTATCTATAACACGCAGAGCGCTGTATCTATCTATAACACCCAGAGCGCTGTATCTATCTGTAACACGCAGAGCGCTGTATCTATCTATAACACGCAGAGCGCTGTATCTATCTATAACACGCAGAGCGCTGTATCTATCTGTAACACGCAGAGCGCTGTATCTATCTGTAACACGAGAGCGCTGTATCTATAACACGCAGAGCGCTGTATCTATCTATAACACGCAGAGCGCTGTATCTATCTGTACAAGCAGAGCGCTGTATATATCTGTAACACGCAGAGCGCTGTATATATCTATAACACGCAGAGCGCTGTATCTATCTATAACACGCAGAGCGCTGTATCTATCTGTAACACGCAGAGCGCTGTATCTATCTATAACACGCATAGCGCTGTATCTATCTATAACACGCAGAGCGCTGTATCTATCTATAACACGCAGAGCGCTGTATCTGTAACACGCAGAGCGCTGTATATATCTGTAACACGCAGAGCGCTGTATCTATTACACGCAGAGCGCTGTATCTATCTATAACACGCAGAGCGCTGTATCTATCTATAACACGCAGAGCGCTGTATCTATCTGTAACACGCAGAGCGCTGTATATATCTGTAACACGCAGAGCGCTGTATCTATAACACGCAGAGCATGTATCTGTAACACGCAGAGCGCTGTATCTATCTGTAACACGCAGAGCGCTGTATCTATCTGTAACACGCAGAGCGCTGTATCTATCTGTAACACGCAGAGCGCTGTATCTATCTATAACACGCAGAGCGCTGTATCTATCTGTAACACGCAGAGCGCTGTATCTATCTGTAACACGCAGAGCGCTGTATCTATCTGTAACACGCAGAGCGCTGTATCTATCTGTAACACGCAGAGCGCTGTATCTATCTGTAACACGCAGAGCGCTGTATCTATCTGTAACACGCAGAGCGCTGTATCTGTAACACGCAGAGCGCTGTATCTATCTGTAACACGCAGAGCGCTGTATCTATAACACGCAGAGCGCTGTATCTATCTGTAACACGCAGAGCGCTGTATCTATCTATAACACGCAGAGCGCTGTATCTATAACACGCAGAGCGCTGTATCTATAACACGCAGAGCGCTGTATCTATCTATAACACGCAGAGCGCTGTATCTATCTGTAACACGCAGAGCGCTGTATCTGTAACACGCAGAGCGCTGTATCTATCTGTAACACGCAGAGCGCTGTATCTGTAACACGCAGAGCGCTGTATCTGTAACACGCAGAGCGCTGTATCTGTAACACGCAGAGCGCTGTATCTGTAACACGCAGAGCGCTGTATCTGTAACACGCAGAGCGCTGTATCTGTAACACGCAGAGCGCTGTATCTATCTGTAACACGCAGAGCGCTGTATCTGTAACACGCAGAGCGCTGTATCTATCTGTAACACGCAGAGCGCTGTATCTGTAACACGCAGAGAGATGTATCTATCTGTAACACGCAGAGCGCTGTATCTGTAACACGCAGAGAGATGTATCTATCTGTAACACGCAGAGCGCTGTATCTATCTGTAACACGCAGAGCGCTGTATCTGTAACACGCAGAGCGCTGTATCTATCTGTAACACGCAGAGCGCTGTATCTATAACACGCAGAGCGCTGTATCTATCTGTAACACGCAGAGCGCTGTATCTATCTGTAACACGCAGAGCGCTGTATCTATCTGTAACACGCAGAGCGCTGTATCTATATATAACACGCAGAGCGCTGTATCTATCTGTAACACGCAGAGCGCTGTATCTATATATAACACGCAGAGCGCTGTATCTATCTGTAACACGCAGAGCGCTGTATCTATCTGTAACACGCAGAGCGCTGTATCTATCTGTAACACGCAGAGCGCTGTATCTATATATAACACGCAGAGCGCTGTATCTATCTGTAACACGCAGAGCGCTGTATCTATCTATAACACGCAGAGCGCTGTATCTATCTGTAACACGCAGAGCGCTGTATCTATCTGTAACACGCAGAGCGCTGTATCTATCTGTAACACGCAGAGCGCTGTATCTATCTGTAACACGCAGAGCGCTGTATCTATCTGTAACACGCAGAGCGCTGTATCTATATATAACACGCAGAGCGCTGTATCTATCTATAACACGCAGAGCGCTGTATCTATAACACGCAGAGCGCTGTATCTATCTGTAACACGCAGAGCGCTGTATCTGTAACACGCAGAGCGCTGTATCTATCTGTAACACGCAGAGCGCTGTATCTATCTGTAACACACAGAGCGCTGTATCTATCTGTAACACGCAGAGCGCTGTATCTGTAACACGCAGAGCAGCGTATATCTATAACTGGTACCAGTACAGACAGAACTAGCTGGCGCATATAGCAGTGTACATGTCACAGTTCTGCGTGCACACAGCGTCCGCGCACACAGGTGTGGGGATGAATGGGTTAAAGGTGGGCGTTCCGGTTGTGTTGGTTGCCAGCGTGTCTCTGACATCGCGGTGATATACGGCGGTTTAATTACCAATATCCCTGGCAGATTTATTGATAAATAATTGCTGCCCTCCCCTTGAGTCTCACGCCCTATGGCAGGGCAGCACCCCGTGTAACCCTGTGTGTGCCAGGGGGCAGCACCCCGTGTAACCCTGTGTGTGCCAGGGGGCAGCACCCCGTGTAACCCTGTGTGTGCCAGAGGGCAGCACCCCGTGTAACCCTGTGTGTGCCAGGGGGCAGCACCCCGTGTAACCCTGTGTGTGCCAGGGGGCAGCACCCCGTGTAACCCTGTGTGTGCCAGGGGGCAGCACCCCGTGTAACCCTGTGTGTGCCAGGGGGCAGCACCCCGTGTAACCCTGTGTGTGCCAGGGGGCAGCACCCCGTGTAACCCTGTGTGTGCCAGGGGGCAGCACCCCGTGTAACCCTGTGTGTGCCAGGGGGCAGCACCCCGTGTAACCCTGTGTGTGCCAGGGGGCAGCACCCCGTGTAACCCTGTGTGTGCCAGGGGGCAGCACCCCGTGTAACCCTGTGTGTGCCAGGGGGCAGCACCCCGTGTAACCCTGTGTGTGCCAGGGGGCAGCACCCCGTGTAACCCTGTGTGTGCCAGGGGGCAGCACCCCGTGTAACCCTGTGTGTGCCAGGGGGCAGCACCCCGTGTAACCCTGTGTGTGCCAGGGGGCAGCACCCCGTGTAACCCTGTGTGTGCCAGGGGGCAGCACCCCGTGTAACCCTGTGTGTGCCAGGGGGCAGCACCCCGTGTAACCCTGTGTGTGCCAGGGGGCAGCACCCCGTGTAACCCTGTGTGTGCCAGGGGGCAGCAGCACCCCGTGTAACCCTGTGTGTGCCAGGGGGCAGCACCCCGTGTAACCCTGTGTGTGCCAGGGGGCAGCACCCCGTGTAACCCTGTGTGTGCCAGGGGGCAGCAGCACCCCGTGTAACCCTGTGTGTGCCAGGGGGCAGCACCCCGTGTAACCCTGTGTGTGCCAGGGGGCAGCACCCCGTGTAACCCTGTGTGTGCCAGGGGGCAGCACCCCGTGTAACCCTGTGTGTGCCAGGGGGCAGCACCCCGTGTAACCCTGTGTGTGCCAGAGGGCAGCACCCCGTGTAACCCTGTGTGTGCCAGAGGGCAGCACCCCGTGTAACCCTGTGTGTGCCAGGGGGCAGCACCCCGTGTAACCCTGTGTGTGCCAGGGGGCAGCACCCCGTGTAACCCTGTGTGTGCCAGGGGGCAGCACCCCGTGTAACCCTGTGTGTGCCAGGGGGCAGCACCCCGTGTAACCCTGTGTGTGCCAGGGGGCAGCACCCCGTGTAACCCTGTGTGTGCCAGGGGGCAGCACCCCGTGTAACCCTGTGTGTGCCAGGGGGCAGCACCCCGTGTAACCCTGTGTGTGCCAGGGGGCAGCACCCCGTGTAACCCTGTGTGTGCCAGGGGGCAGCACCCCGTGTAACCCTGTGTGTGCCAGGGGGCAGCACCCCGTGTAACCCTGTGTGTGCCAGAGGGCAGCACCCCGTGTAACCCTGTGTGTGCCAGGGGGCAGCACCCCGTGTAACCCTGTGTGTGCCAGAGGGCAGCACCCCGTGTAACCCTGTGTGTGCCAGGGGGCAGCACCCCGTGTAACCCTGTGTGTGCCAGGGGGCAGCACCCCGTGTAACCCTGTGTGTGCCAGGGGGCAGCACCCCGTGTAACCCTGTGTGTGCCAGGGGGCAGCAGCACCCCGTGTAACCCTGTGTGTGCCAGGGGGCAGCACCCCGTGTAACCCTGTGTGTGCCAGGGGGCAGCACCCCGTGTAACCCTGTGTGTGCCAGGGGGCAGCACCCCGTGTAACCCTGTGTGTGCCAGGGGGCAGCACCCCGTGTAACCCTGTGTGTGCCAGAGGGCAGCACCCCGTGTAACCCTGTGTGTGCCAGAGGGCAGCACCCCGTGTAACCCTGTGTGTGCCAGGGGGCAGCACCCCGTGTAACCCTGTGTGTGCCAGGGGGCAGCACCCCGTGTAACCCTGTGTGTGCCAGGGGGCAGCACCCCGTGTAACCCTGTGTGTGCCAGAGGGCAGCACCCCGTGTAACCCTGTGTGTGCCAGGGGGCAGCACCCCGTGTAACCCTGTGTGTGCCAGGGGGCAGCAGCACCCCGTGTAACCCTGTGTGTGCCAGCACCCCGTGTAACCCTGTGTGTGCCAGGGGGCAGCACCCCGTGTAACCCTGTGTGTGCCAGGGGGCAGCACCCCGTGTAACCCTGTGTGTGCCAGGGGGCAGCACCCCGTGTAACCCTGTGTGTGCCAGGGGGCAGCACCCCGTGTAACCCTGTGTGTGCCAGGGGGCAGCACCCCGTGTAACCCTGTGTGTGCCAGGGGGCAGCACCCCGTGTAACCCTGTGTGTGCCAGGGGGCAGCAGCACCCCGTGTAACCCTGTGTGTGCCAGGGGGCAGCACCCCGTGTAACCCTGTGTGTGCCAGAGGGCAGCACCCCGTGTAACCCTGTGTGTGCCAGAGGGCAGCACCCCGTGTAACCCTGTGTGTGCCAGGGGGCAGCACCCCGTGTAACCCTGTGTGTGCCAGGGGGCAGCACCCCGTGTAACCCTGTGTGTGCCAGGGGGCAGCACCCCGTGTAACCCTGTGTGTGCCAGGGGGCAGCACCCCGTGTAACCCTGTGTGTGCCAGCACCCCGTGTAACCCTGTGTGTGCCAGGGGGCAGCACCCCGTGTAACCCTGTGTGTGCCAGAGGGCAGCACCCCGTGTAACCCTGTGTGTGCCAGGGGGCAGCACCCCGTGTAACCCTGTGTGTGCCAGGGGGCAGCACCCCGTGTAACCCTGGGTGTGCCAGAGGGCAGCACCCCGTGTAACCCTGTGTGTGCCAGGGGGCAGCACCCCGTGTAACCCTGTGTGTGCCAGAGGGCAGCACCCCGTGTAACCCTGTGTGTGCCAGGGGGCAGCACCCCGTGTAACCCTGTGTGTGCCAGGGGGCAGCACCCCGTGTAACCCTGTGTGTGCCAGGGGGCAGCACCCCGTGTAACCCTGTGTGTGCCAGGGGGCAGCACCCCGTGTAACCCTGTGTGTGCCAGGGGGCAGCACCCCGTGTAACCCTGTGTGTGCCAGGGGGCAGCACCCCGTGTAACCCTGTGTGTGCCAGGGGGCAGCACCCCGTGTAACCCTGTGTGTGCCAGGGGGCAGCACCCCGTGTAACCCTGTGTGTGCCAGAGGGCAGCACCCCGTGTAACCCTGTGTGTGCCAGAGGGCAGCACCCCGTGTAACCCTGTGTGTGCCAGGGGGCAGCACCCCGTGTAACCCTGTGTGTGCCAGGGGGCAGCACCCCGTGTAACCCTGTGTGTGCCAGGGGGCAGCACCCCGTGTAACCCTGTGTGTGCCAGGGGGCAGCACCCCGTGTAACCCTGTGTGTGCCAGGGGGCAGCACCCCGTGTAACCCTGTGTGTGCCAGGGGGCAGCACCCCGTGTAACCCTGTGTGTGCCAGGGGGCAGCACCCCGTGTAACCCTGTGTGTGCCAGGGGGCAGCACCCCGTGTAACCCTGTGTGTGCCAGGGGGCAGCACCCCGTGTAACCCTGTGTGTGCCAGGGGGCAGCACCCCGTGTAACCCTGTGTGTGCCAGAGGGCAGCACCCCGTGTAACCCTGTGTGTGCCAGGGGGCAGCACCCCGTGTAACCCTGTGTGTGCCAGGGGGCAGCAGCACCCCGTGTAACCCTGTGTGTGCCAGGGGGCAGCACCCCGTGTAACCCTGTGTGTGCCAGGGGGCAGCACCCCGTGTAACCCTGTGTGTGCCAGGGGGCAGCACCCCGTGTAACCCTGTGTGTGCCAGGGGGCAGCACCCCGTGTAACCCTGTGTGTGCCAGGGGGCAGCACCCCGTGTAACCCTGTGTGTGCCAGGGGGCAGCACCCCGTGTAACCCTGTGTGTGCCAGGGGGCAGCACCCCGTGTAACCCTGTGTGTGCCAGAGGGCAGCACCCCGTGTAACCCTGTGTGTGCCAGGGGGCAGCACCCCGTGTAACCCTGTGTGTGCCAGAGGGCAGCACCCCGTGTAACCCTGTGTGTGCCAGGGGGCAGCACCCCGTGTAACCCTGTGTGTGCCAGGGGGCAGCACCCCGTGTAACCCTGTGTGTGCCAGGGGGCAGCACCCCGTGTAACCCTGTGTGTGCCAGGGGGCAGCACCCCGTGTAACCCTGTGTGTGCCAGGGGGCAGCACCCCGTGTAACCCTGTGTGTGCCAGGGGGCAGCACCCCGTGTAACCCTGTGTGTGCCAGGGGGCAGCACCCCGTGTAACCCTGTGTGTGCCAGGGGGCAGCACCCCGTGTAACCCTGTGTGTGCCAGGGGGCAGCACCCCGTGTAACCCTGTGTGTGCCAGAGGGCAGCACCCCGTGTAACCCTGTGTGTGCCAGGGGGCAGCACCCCGTGTAACCCTGTGTGTGCCAGGGGGCAGCACCCCGTGTAACCCTGTGTGTGCCAGGGGGCAGCACCCCGTGTAACCCTGTGTGTGCCAGGGGGCAGCACCCCGTGTAACCCTGTGTGTGCCAGGGGGCAGCACCCCGTGTAACCCTGTGTGTGCCAGAGGGCAGCAGCACCCCGTGTAACCCTGTGTGTGCCAGGGGGCAGCACCCCGTGTAACCCTGTGTGTGCCAGGGGGCAGCACCCCGTGTAACCCTGTGTGTGCCAGAGGGCAGCACCCCGTGTAACCCTGTGTGTGCCAGAGGGCAGCACCCCGTGTAACCCTGTGTGTGCCAGGGGGCAGCACCCCGTGTAACCCTGTGTGTGCCAGGGGGCAGCACCCCGTGTAACCCTGTGTGTGCCAGGGGGCAGCACCCCGTGTAACCCTGTGTGTGCCAGGGGGCAGCACCCCGTGTAACCCTGTGTGTGCCAGGGGGCAGCACCCCGTGTAACCCTGTGTGTGCCAGGGGGCAGCACCCCGTGTAACCCTGTGTGTGCCAGGGGGCAGCACCCCGTGTAACCCTGTGTGTGCCAGGGGGCAGCACCCCGTGTAACCCTGTGTGTGCCAGAGGGCAGCACCCCGTGTAACCCTGTGTGTGCCAGGGGACAGCACCCCGTGTAACCCTGTGTGTGCCAGAGGGCAGCAGCACCCCGTGTAACCCTGTGTGTGCCAGGGGGCAGCACCCCGTGTAACCCTGTGTGTGCCAGGGGGCAGCACCCCGTGTAACCCTGTGTGTGCCAGGGGGCAGCACCCCGTGTAACCCTGTGTGTGCCAGGGGGCAGCACCCCGTGTAACCCTGTGTGTGCCAGAGGGCAGCACCCCGTGTAACCCTGTGTGTGCCAGAGGGCAGCACCCCGTGTAACCCTGTGTGTGCCAGAGGGCAGCACCCCGTGTAACCCTGTGTGTGCCAGGGGGCAGCACCCCGTGTAACCCTGTGTGTGCCAGGGGGCAGCACCCCGTGTAACCCTGTGTGTGCCAGGGGGCAGCACCCCGTGTAACCCTGTGTGTGCCAGGGGGCAGCACCCCGTGTAACCCTGTGTGTGCCAGAGGGCAGCACCCCGTGTAACCCTGTGTGTGCCAGGGGGCAGCACCCCGTGTAACCCTGTGTGTGCCAGGGGGCAGCACCCCGTGTAACCCTGTGTGTGCCAGGGGGCAGCACCCCGTGTAACCCTGTGTGTGCCAGGGGGCAGCACCCCGTGTAACCCTGTGTGTGCCAGGGGGCAGCACCCCGTGTAACCCTGTGTGTGCCAGCACCCCGTGTAACCCTGTGTGTGCCAGGGGACAGCACCCCGTGTAACCCTGTGTGTGCCAGAGGGCAGCACCCCGTGTAACCCTGTGTGTGCCAGAGGACAGCACCCCGTGTAACCCTGTGTGTGCCAGGGGGCAGCACCCCGTGTAACCCTGTGTGTGCCAGGGGGCAGCACCCCGTGTAACCCTGTGTGTGCCAGGGGGCAGCACCCCGTGTAACCCTGTGTGTGCCAGAGGGCAGCACCCCGTGTAACCCTGTGTGTGCCAGGGGGCAGCACCCCGTGTAACCCTGTGTGTGCCAGAGGGCAGCACCCCGTGTAACCCTGTGTGTGCCAGGGGGCAGCACCCCGTGTAACCCTGTGTGTGCCAGGGGGCAGCACCCCGTGTAACCCTGTGTGTGCCAGGGGGCAGCACCCCGTGTAACCCTGTGTGTGCCAGAGGGCAGCACCCCGTGTAACCCTGTGTGTGCCAGGGGGCAGCACCCCGTGTAACCCTGTGTGTGCCAGGGGGCAGCACCCCGTGTAACCCTGTGTGTGCCAGAGGGCAGCACCCCGTGTAACCCTGTGTGTGCCAGGGGGCAGCACCCCGTGTAACCCTGTGTGTGCCAGGGGGCAGCACCCCGTGTAACCCTGTGTGTGCCAGCACCCCGTGTAACCCTGTGTGTGCCAGGGGGCAGCACCCCGTGTAACCCTGTGTGTGCCAGGGGGCAGCACCCCGTGTAACCCTGTGTGTGCCAGGGGGCAGCACCCCGTGTAACCCTGTGTGTGCCAGGGGGCAGCACCCCGTGTAACCCTGTGTGTGCCAGGGGGCAGCACCCCGTGTAACCCTGTGTGTGCCAGGGGGCAGCACCCCGTGTAACCCTGTGTGTGCCAGAGGGCAGCACCCCGTGTAACCCTGTGTGTGCCAGAGGGCAGCACCCCGTGTAACCCTGTGTGTGCCAGAGGGCAGCACCCCGTGTAACCCTGTGTGTGCCAGGGGGCAGCACCCCGTGTAACCCTGTGTGTGCCAGGGGGCAGCACCCCGTGTAACCCTGTGTGTGCCAGGGGGCAGCACCCCGTGTAACCCTGTGTGTGCCAGAGGGCAGCACCCCGTGTAACCCTGTGTGTGCCAGGGGGCAGCACCCCGTGTAACCCTGTGTGTGCCAGGGGGCAGCACCCCGTGTAACCCTGTGTGTGCCAGGGGGCAGCACCCCGTGTAACCCTGTGTGTGCCAGGGGGCAGCACCCCGTGTAACCCTGTGTGTGCCAGAGGGCAGCACCCCGTGTAACCCTGTGTGTGCCAGGGGGCAGCACCCCGTGTAACCCTGTGTGTGCCAGGGGGCAGCACCCCGTGTAACCCTGTGTGTGCCAGGGGGCAGCACCCCGTGTAACCCTGTGTGTGCCAGGGGGCAGCACCCCGTGTAACCCTGTGTGTGCCAGGGGGCAGCACCCCGTGTAACCCTGTGTGTGCCAGGGGGCAGCACCCCGTGTAACCCTGTGTGTGCCAGGGGGCAGCACCCCGTGTAACCCTGTGTGTGCCAGGGGGCAGCACCCCGTGTAACCCTGTGTGTGCCAGGGGGCAGCACCCCGTGTAACCCTGTGTGTGCCAGGGGGCAGCACCCCGTGTAACCCTGTGTGTGCCAGAGGGCAGCACCCCGTGTAACCCTGTGTGTGCCAGAGGACAGCACCCCGTGTAACCCTGTGTGTTACACAGAACATGTTGGCTCTGGCTGCGGGTGACGGCCACAGTTGGGACATCCCTGTCCTCCGCATAACGGCAGAGACATCTTCTCAGGTCACTGCCCAGCAAAGTGTCAGTGTGGAGACCTGGGAGGGGCTCTGCAGTTACTTTGGGGGGGGGGGCTCCATCGGCCATTCTCACACGCATAGCCTCACCAGGTAAAAGGTGACCCGGCTCAACCATAGCCGGTATCCATCATGCCGCCAGTCGCCCTAGTACTGACGGTCACCAGGCAGAGATACTACATGCTGCACATGCGATGGGACGTGGTGCAGGGGTACTCAGCCCCAAAGTGGGGGGAGATACCTGGGGGGGCTATAAGGCAATCGGCCCTGATGTGGCCCTGCCGATTGCATCCATAGCACTTGGGGAAACTCGGAGGGTCGGGGTCAGTAAGGAGCTGGAGCACCTCTACAAGAAGACCCTCTGTGTCCTGGGATTGGAGTTCCAGGTGGGTGTTTATTGGTGCGTCGTTCTGTGTGGTTGTCAAGTGGACACCACTAGGCCCGTACCCCTCTCAGTTATTGTCAGTGGTTACTCTGTGGACATTTTATTTACATCTGGACACTTACGGAATAGATGCTCATTAGATAGAACCATAGCCGATTGTTGAGCCCCACATTCAACCACGACCTGTGTCCTGGGACTGGAGCGGTTGTCTGGGGTCGGGGCTGCCATGGACTCATTCACCATCACGACGGCCTGTCGGGACGTGACCGGCTCGACCTATTTCCGGATCTCCGGGGTGCACTTTAGTCAGAACTGCTCTTTTATAAGTATGTCGAGCAATACCTTGAAGGTGGATATCTCACACCCGGCCACCGGCCACAAACTCGACGTGCAAGTCCCCGGACCCCTTTGTTCAAGGCTCTGAACCAGGTCCGGTAGGGGTGAGCTCCTTTATGACCGGGTAGTTGATGGCATCATCTAGGTCCATCTCTCGGTAGACACTTTCCTGCTCCTGGGGGGGTGGGGCGGGAAGGGGTACTTTACCCCACGAACATCAATTTCAAAATACACAATCTGTGACCTGAATCAGAGAGTGAGGCTGCCGATACAGGAGTCTTTATGGTAGAGAGGGAGTCACTGCCGGGTGCTTCCTTTTTCCTGGCATATGGTAATCAAGGGAAGTACCACTGTCTCATTAGGGTCATGTGGGAACGGGACCAGAACCCCAGGGCGGTTAAGTTTATAAAATGTACTTATTGGAAAAAGGTTTATCACACAGGCATCACATACTTAACCGGGGTAAACTGGGGATACCCTATAGTCCTAGGTGCAGGGACCACCGTAGAGAGATTTTCTCTGATCTTTCCCCACAGGATGTCTTCTGGACTAGACTTCGGGCCTGGCCCCAGCACTGCCATCCTTTCAGCCCGAAACTCCTGGCCTGAGTCTGAGTCTCATCTGATCTGCGGCTCTGAACTGCTAGGGGTCTCACTCCCCACCTTTTTATACCCTTAGCCCATCGTATTGCAACATTCGGTGCCCAGGCCCTGATTGGTGGGTACAACTGCAACATTACATTAGCAACATAAACTGTTACAGGGAATAAGGTGGCAGACACTTCTGCAACATTCCTCCTGCAAACACATAACCCCTGAACTGCTGGAATCAGGCTTAAGATACAGATATACATGCATATATACCCTAATATAACACAGATATACATGCATATATACCCTAATATAACACAGATATACATGCATATATAACCTAATACAATACAGATATACATGCATATATAACCTAATACAATACAGATATACATGCATATATAACCTAATACAATACAGATATACATGCATATATAACATAATACAATACAGATATACATGCATATATACCCTAATATAACACAGATATACATGCATATATAACCTAATACAATACAGATATACATGCATATATACCCTAATACAATACAGATATACATGCATATATAACCTAATACAATACAGATATACATGCATATATAACCTAATACAATACAGATATACATGCATATATACCCTAATATAATACAGATATACATGCATATATAACCTAATATAACACAGATATACATGCATATATACCCTAATACAATACAGATATACATGCATATATACCCTAATACAATACAGATATACATGCATATATAACCTAATATAACACAGATATACATGCATATATACCCTAATATAATGCAGATATACATGCATAAATACCCTAATATAACACAGATATGCATGCATATATACCCTAATACAATACAGATATACATGCACATATAACCTAATACAATACAGATATACATGCATATATACCCTAATATAATACAGATATACATGCATATATACCCTAATATAATACAGATATACATGCATATATAACCTAATACAATACAGATATTATATACAGTACATGCATATATAACCTAATACAATACAGATATACATGCATATATACCCTAATATAATACAGATATACTTGCATATATAACCTAATATAACACAGATATACATGCATATATAACCTAATATAACACAGATATACATGCATATATAACCTAATATAACACAGATATACATGCATATATAACCTAATATAATACAGATATACATGCATATATAACCTAATACAATACAGATATACATGCATATATACCCTAATATAACACAGATATACATGCATATATAACCTAATATAACACAGATATACATGCATATATAACCTAATATAATACAGATATACATGCATATATAACCTAATATAACACAGATATACATGCATATATAACCTAATATAATACAGATATACATGCATATATAACCTAATACAATACAGATATACATGCATATATACCCTAATATAATACAGATATACATGCATATATAACCTAATATAACACAGATATACATGCATATATAACCTAATATAATACAGATATACATGCATATATAACCTAATACAATACAGATATAAATGCATATATAACCTAATATAATACAGATATACATGCATATATAACCTAATACAATACAGATATACATGCATATATACCCTAATATAACACAGATATACATGCATATATAACCTAATATAATACAGATATACATGCATATATTATCTAATACAATACAGATATACATGCATATATAACCTAATATAACACAGATATACATGCATATATACCCTAATACAATACAGATATACATGCATATATAACCTAATACAATACTGATATACATGCATATATAACCTAATATAACACAGATATACATGCATATATAACCTAATACAATACAGATATACATGCATATATAACCTAATATAACACATATATACATGCATATATAACCTAATATAACACAGATATACATGCATATATAACCTAATACAATACAGATATACATGCATATATAACCTAATATAACACAGATATACATGCATATATACCCTAATACAATACAGATATACATGCATATATAACCTAATACAATACAGATATACATGCATATATAACCTAATACAACACAGATATACATGCATATATACCCTAATACAATACAGATATACATGCATATATAACCTAATATAATACAGATATACATGCATATATAACCTAATATAACACAGATATACATGCATATATAACCTAATATAACACAGATATACATGCATATATATCCTAATACAACACAGATATACATGCATATATAACCTAATATAACACAGATATACATGCATATATACCCTAATACAATACAGATATACATGCATATATAACCTAATACAATACAGATATACATGCATATATACCCTAATACAATACAGATATACATGCATATATAACCTAATACAACACAGATATACATGCATATATATCCTAATACAATACAGATATACATGCATATATAACCTAATACAATACAGATATACATGCATATATACCCTAATACAATACAGATATACATGCATATATAACCTAATACAATACAGATATACATGCATATATAACCTAATACAATACAGATATACATGCATATATACCCTAATACAATACAGATATACATGCATATATAACCTAATATAACACAGATATACATGCATATATATCCTAATACAATACAGATATACATGCATATATACCCTAATATAACACAGATATACATGCATATATACCCTAATATAACACAGATATACATGCATATATAACCTAATACAATACAGATATACATGCATATATAACCTAATACAATACAGATATACATGCATATATAACCTAATACAATACAGTTATACATGCATATATAACCTAATACAATACAGATATACATGCATATATAACCTAATATAACACAACTGTATTATTTACAGGTAGGAGAAATGCAGGGCTTAACCCTTTTTTAACATCAGCTATATTTACCCCTACCATCACACTGTACCCCTATTTGTTAGTCCTGTACCCCTATTCTCGTCTCCCGGAGGCTATCTGTCAAGATAGAGAGGATTTGGCCCGGGATTAAAGGGGTTACACCCCATTTGGCCACCCTCTACTCTCACCTGGGAAGCAAGGGGTTAACTGGACTGGGGTCCAGTAATGTGGTTTTGCCGTGCTTCAGCCATCCAACTGTTTATTCCCCTGTAAAAATGTATTGTTTCTGTTCCAGTGACTGCACCACACAAACACTGGGATCCATCCAGGAGGGCAAGGGTTAATAGTTGAATAGTGATTCTAGCCCTTTGTCTAAGTTACCCTCAAAGATGCCTGCCGACTAGGGAATGCGACCAAATGGTTGCAGGAAGCTGGAGTGGTTTGTGAGTGTTATAACTCACACTTACAAACCATAGTATCCTGTCAGGCACTCCATTTGGTAGACTGGCCAAACGCCCCTGATTTAGGAGTGGGGCTACAGAATGAGTGACCTTATTAAATTTAAGAATATTATGAGATGTCCTCGGCTGAACGTGCTAAAAGCTACATATGTGTATTCGTGGGACTGATTCGCACATAAGGATTACACCTGATATTTAGCCGATCCTAAGAGACAGATATTAATATCTCTCTGAATTTTAGTATTACACGGTAATATTTAGTCTCATTGGGAGCGTCATGCGTGATGGCATGTATTATTATGACTCACGTGCCAGTAAGTACTACTGAACTGAAGTTATGAAGTTATTTACAGTGTTTATGGGAATTTTGGATCTGCTCTGACAATGCAGACCCCCATCTGCTATGCTAATAGGGCAGGGAGAGCATCCTGCAAGAATTAGCATAGGCCAGTGATCAAAAGGTAACTGCCCTAATTGTTTATACTGGGGGCAGGAACCAAGGAACTGAGTGTTTTTAAGTGTGATACTTCACACTTACAATGGAAGCCAAAATCTGCTTCAAAGAGATTTTTTCTAGCCACCTAGGCATCTAGGGTTAAGAGATGGGTTTGAAATGGTATTTAACCCAGTTCAGCCCTGACTCAAATGTCTTCATGTGTCTTCATGATCTGCATGTATTGCTGTGATGTCTTCATCTGAAACTGAATTATGGAAGAAATGGCCCATCCTGTATCCTGATGGCTTTTCTTGTCCTAACCTTTAAGTAAGTGTCCATATTTTGTCTGTTATTTGTATATCTCGTGTGTTCACCTTTTTCAAGGAATAAATTATATTTTATCATATCTAAGTCTCGTCTGGTTCAACCCAGTTATATCTTTGGTGGTGTATTATTCATAGCCTGTCACAAAGCTCCCGTCACACTATCTCTCTCCCTCGTCTCCACGTAGCTCTCTCCCTCCCTCGTCTTCCGGAGGCTCTTTCCCTTCCTCGTCTCCTGGAGACTCTCTCCCTCCCTCGTCTCCCGGAGGCTCTCTCCCTCCCTCGTCTCCTGGAGGCTCTATCCCTCCCTCGTCTCCCGGAGGCTCTCTCCCTCCCTCGTCTCCCGAAGGCTCTCTCTCTCCCTCGTCCCCCGGAGGCTCTCTCCCTCCCTCGTCTCCCGGAGGCTCTCTCCCTCCCTCATCTCCCGGAGGCTCTCTCCCTCCCTCGTCTCCCGGAGGCTCTCTCCCTCCCTCGTCTCCTGGAGGCTCTATCCCTCCCTCGTCTCCCGGAGGCTCTCTCCCTCCCTCGTCTCCCGAAGGCTCTCTCCCTCGTCCCCCGGAGGCTCTCTCCCTCCCTCGTCTCCCGGAGGCTCTCTCCCTCCCTCATCTCCCTCGTCTCCCGGAGGCTCTCTCCCTCCCTCGTCTCCCGGAGGCTCTCTCCCTCTCTCGTCTCCCGGAGGCTCTCTCCCTCCCTAGGCTCCCGGAGGCTCTATCTCTCCCTCGTCTCCCGGAGGTTCTCTCCCTCCCTCGTCTTCCGGAGGCTCTCTCCCTCCCTCATCTTCCGGAGGCTCTATCTCTCCCTCGTCTCCCGAAGGCTCTCTCCCTCCCTCGTCTCCCGGTGGCTCTCTCCCCTCCCTCGTCTGCCGGAGGCTCTCTCCCTCCCTCGTCTCCCGGAGGCTCTCTCTCTCCCTCGTCTCCCGGAGGCTCTCTCCCTCCCTCGTCTACCGGAGGCTCTCTCCCTCCCTCGTCTCCCGGTGGCTCTCTCCCTCCCTCGTCTCCCAGAGGCTCTCTCTCTCCCTCGTCTCCCGGTGGCTCTCTCCCTCCCTCGTCTCCCGGAGGCACTCTCCCTCCCTCGTCTCCCGGTGGCTCTCTCCCTCCCTCGTCTCCCAGAGGCTCTCTCTCTCCCTCGTCTCCCGGTGGCTCTCTCCCTCCCTCGTCTCCCAGAGGCGCTCTCCCTCCCTCGTCTCCCGAGAGCTCTCTCCCTCGTCTCCATGTGGCTCTCTCCCCTCCCTCGTCTCCCGGAGGCTCTCTCCCTCCCTCGTCTCCCGGAGGCTCTCTCTCTCCCTCGTCTCCCGGTGGCTCTCTCCCTCCCTCGTCTCCCGGTGGCTCTCTCCCTCCTTCGTCTCTCAGAGGCTCTCTCCCTCCCTCGTCTCCCGGAGGCTCTCTCTCTCCCTCGTCTCCCGGTGGCTCTCTCCCTCCCTCATCTACCGGAGGCTCTCTCCCTCCTTGTCTCCCGGAGGCTCTCTCCCTCCCTTGTCTCCCGGAGGGTCTCTCCCTCCCTCGTCTCCCGGAGGCTCTCTCTCCCTCGTCTCCATGTGGTTCTCTCCCTCCCTCGTCTCCATGTGGCTCTCTCCCTCCCTCGTCACCGGTGACTCCCTCCCTCGTCTAACAATTTCTTCATAATGAAGTTCCCCATTTAATGTGACAGCCTAGAACAGCAGAAAGAGAACGTTCCAGATCACATCACGCCCCAAGATGATTAGTTGGAGGGTGAGATTAACCTTAGCTGTACATGGATCGTCTGCAACGCTTCATTCTGCGGTCTCAAAATCGAGACCAACTCGGTGCTAGAATGCCCGCAAGAATCTCAGCATTGAGTCTAGCGATCCCACCGCTGCCACCAGAAAAAAACAGACCAGGAGAGACCAAGGAGCAGTTTTATGGGACAGTAGGAGGAGTTATAGGGAGCGGTTATATGGGACAGTTGGAGGAGTTATAGGGAGCGGTTATATGGGACAGTAGGAGGAGTTATAGGGAGAGGTTATATGGGGCATTAGGAGGAGTTATAGGGAGCGGTTATATGGGACAGTAGGAGGAGTTATAGGGAGAGGTTATATGGGGCAGTAGGAGGAGTTATAGGGAGCGGTTATATGGGGCAGTAGGAGGAGTTATAGGGAGCGGTTATATGGAGCAGTAGGAGGAGTTATAGGGAGAGGTTATATGGGGCAGTAGGAGGAGTTATAGGGAGCGGTTATATGGGACAGTAGGAGTAGTTATAGGGAGTGGTTATATGAGGCAGTAGGAGGAGTTATAGGGAGCGGTTATATAGGGCAGTAGGAGGAGTTATAGGGAGCGGTTATATGGGGCAGTAGGAGAAGTTATAGGGAGCGGTTATATGGGGCAGTAGGAGGAGTTATAGGGAGCGGTTATATGGGACAGTAGGAGGAGTTATAGGGAGCGGTTATATGGGGCAGTAGGAGGAGTTATAGGGAGCGGTTATATGGAGCAGTAGGAGGAGTTATAGGGAGAGGTTATATGGGGCAGTAGGAGGAGTTATAGGGAGCGGTTATATGGGGCAGTAGGAGAAGTTATAGGGAGCAGTTATATGGGGCAGTAGGAGGAGTTATAGGGAGCGGTTATATGGGGCAGTAGGAGGAGTTATAGGGAGCGGTTATATGGGGTAATAGGAGGAGTTATGGTTATATGGGGCAGTAGGAGGAGTTATGCTTATATGGGGCAGTAGGAGGAGTTATGATTATATGGGGCAGTAGGAGGAGTTGTACTTTATTTAAGATGGGAACTTTCCTATTTTACTGAAGGAACCAGATTTAATGAGTAGGTTAGACGCTGGGTTAGGCGCGGGGTTAGACGCTGGGTTAGGCGCTGTGTGCTGGATCCCCTGTAATAACGTCTCACAGACACCTGAGCGCATACAGAACTCACATTACTGCTGCCAACATGTCATGAACAATTTGTCCTGCTGCCGAGCGGGACATTGCTGAAGGCAAACGGCTAATGAAGCTGCACTTCATGTGTAATCCTGATGAGTAATATCTGTGTGAGGTCCCTGAGAGGCAAGCACGCCCTGCGCTCTCTCCCTGCGCTCTCTCCCTGCGCTCTCTCCCTGAGAGGCAAGCACGCCCTGCGCTCTCTCCCTGCGCTCTCTCCCTGAGAGGCAAGCACGCCCTGCGCTCTCTCCCTGCGCTCTCTCCCTGAGAGGCAAGCACGCCCTGCGCTCTCTCCCTGCGCTCTCTCCCTGAGAGGAAGCACACCCTGCGCTCTCTCCCTGAGAGGCAAGCATGCCCTGCGGTCTCTCCCTGAGAGGCAAGCACGCCCTGCGCTCTCTCCCTGAGAGGCAAGCACACCCTGCGCTCTCTCCCTGAGAGGCAAGCACGCCCTGCACTCTGCGCTCTCGCCCTGCGCTCTCTCCCTGCACTCTCTCCCTGAGAGGCAAGCACGCCCTGCGCTCTCTCCCTGCGCTCTCTCCCTAAGAGGCAAGCACGCCCTGCACTCTCTCCCTGCGCTCTCTCCCTGAGAGGCAAGCACGCCCTGCGCTCTCTCCCTGAGAGGCAAGCACGCCCTGCGCTCTCTCCCTGCACTCTCTCCCTGAGAGGCAAGCACGCCCTGCGCTCTCTCCCTGCGCTCTCTCCCTGAGAGGCAAGCACGCCCTGCGCTCTCTCCCTGCGCTCTCTCCCTGAGAGGCAAGCACACCCTGCGCTCTCTCCCTGCGCTCTCTCCCTGAGAGGCAAGCACGCCCTGCGCTCTCTCCCTGAGAGGCAAGCACGCCCTGCGCTCTCTCCCTGAGAGGCAAGGACACCCTGCGCTCTCTCCCTGTGCTCTCTCCCTGAGAGGCAGGGACACTGCGCTCTCGCCCTGCGTTCTCTCCCTGCACTCTCTCCCTGAGAGGCAAGGACGCCCTGCGCTCTCTCCCTGAGAGGCAAGCACGCCCTGCGCTCTCTCCCTGCGCTCTCTCCCTGAGAGGCAAGGACGCCCTGCACTCTCTCCCTGCGCTCTCTCATTGCGCTCTGTCCCTGAGAGGCACGCACGCCCTGCGCTCTCTCCCTGCGCTCTCCCTGAGATGCAAGCATGCCCTGCGCTCTCCCTGAGAGGCAAGCACGCCCTGTGCTCTCTCCCTGCGCTCTCTCCCTGAGAGGCAAGGATGCCCTGCACTCTCTGCCTGCGCTCTCACCCTGAGAGGCAAGCACGCCCTGCACTCTCTCCCTGAGAGGCAAGGACGCCCTACGCTCTCTCCCTGAGAGGCAAGCACACCCTGCGCTCTCTCCCTGAGAGGCACGCACACCTTGCACTCTCGCCCTGTGCTCTCTCACCAAGAGGCAAGCACGCCCTGCGCACTCTCCCTGCGCTCGCTCTCTCTCTGAGAGGCAAGCACTCCCTGCGCTCTCTCTCTCTGCGCTATCTCCCTGCACGCTCTCTCCCTGCAACAATCTCTCTCCCTGCGTTCTCTCTCCCTGCAATAATCTCTCTCCCTGCAACAATCTCTCTCCTTTCGCTCTCTCTCCCTGCCACAATCTCTCTCCCTGCACTCTCTCTCCCTGCACGCTCTCTCCCTGGAACACTTTCTCTCCCTGCTGCACTACCTGCATTCTCTCGCCCTGCGCGCTCTCCCTGCAACAATCTCTCTCCCTGCGCTCTCTCTCCCTGCAACAATCTGTCTCCCTGCACTCTCTCGCCTGCAGCACTCCCTACATTCTCTCTCCCTTCACTTTCTCTCCCTGCGCGCTCTCTCCCTGCAACACTTTCTCTCCCTGCGTGCTTTCTCCCAGCGCGCAGGCAGGGAGAGTGCTGGAGGGAGAGAGCGCGCAGGCAGGGAGAGTGCTGGAGGGAGAGAGCGCGCAGGCAGGGAAAGTGCTGGAGGGAGACAGTACTGAGGGTCTCACACACACAGGGGGGGGGGGTGAGACAGTACTGAGGGTCTCGCACACACAGGGGGGGGGGGGGTGAGACAGTACTGAGGGTCTCACACACACAGGGGGGGGGGATGAGACAGTACTGAGGGTCTCACACACACAGGGGGGGTGAGACAGTACTGAGGATCTCACACACAGGGGGGGGATGAGAAAGGACTGAGGGTCTCACACACAGGGGGGGGGTGAGACAGTACTGAGGGTCTCACACACACAGGGGGGGATGAGACAGTACTGAGGGTCTCGCACACACAGGGGGGGGGGATGAGACAGTACTGAGGGTCTCACACACACGGGGGGGATGAGACAGTACTGAGGGTCTCGCACACACAGGGGGGGATGAGACAGTACTGAGGGTCTCACACACACAGGGGGGGATGAGACAGTACTGACGGTCTCGCACACACACAGGGGGGGGGATGAAACAGTACTGAGGGTCTCACACACACAGGGGGGGGATGAGACAGTACTGAGGGTCTCGCACACACAGGGGGAGATGAGACAGTACTGAGGGTCTGCCACACACAGGGGGGGGGGTGAGACAGTACTGAGGGTCTCACACACACAGGGGGGGATGAGACAGTACTGAGGGTCCCACACACACAGGGGGGGGGGATGAGACAGTACTGAGGGTCTCGCACACACAGGGGGGGGTGAGACAGTACTGAGGGTCTCACACACACAGGGGGGGGTGAGACAGTACTGAGGGTCTCACACACACAGGGGGGGGGGGATGAGACAGTACTGAGGGTCTCACACACACAGGGGGGGAATGAGACAGTACTGAGGGTCTCACACACACAGGGGGGGGGTGAGACAGTACTGAGGGTCTCGCACACACGGGGGGGGGGAAGAGACAGTACTGAGGGTCTCGCACACACGGGGGGGTGATGAGACAGTACTGAGGGTCTCACACACAGGGGGGGGGGGATGAGACAGTACTGAGGGTCTCACACACAGGGGGGGGGGTGAGACAGTACTGAGGGTCTCACACACAGGGGGGATGAGACAGTACTGAGGGTCTCACACACAGGGGGGATGAGACAGTACTGAGGGTCTCACACACACACAGGGGGGGATGAGACAGTACTGAGGGTCTCGCACACACACAGGGGGGGGGGGATGAGACAGTACTGAGGGTCTCACACACACAGGGGGGGGATGAGACAGTACTGAGGGTCTCACACACACAGGGGGGGGATGAGACAGTACTGAGGGTCTCACACACACAGGGGGGGGATGAGACAGTACTGAGGGTCTCACACACACACAGGGGGGGGGGATGAGACAGTACTGAGGGTCTCACACACACAGGGGGGGGTGAGACAGTACTGAGGGTCTCACACACACACAGGGGGGGATGAGACAGTACTGAGGGTCTCGCACACACACAGGGGGGGGATGAGACAGTACTGAGGGTCTCGCACACACAGGGGGGGGATGAGACAGTACTGAGGGTCTCACACACACGGGGGGGGGATGAGACAGTACTGAGGGTCTCACACACACACAGGGGGGGGGGATGAGACAGTACTGAGGGTCTCACACACACAGGGGGGGGATGAGACAGTACTGAGGGTCTCACACACACACAGGGGGGGGGATGAGACAGTACTGAGGGTCTCGCACACACAGGGGGGGGGATAAGACAGTACTGAGGGTCTCACACACACAGGGGGGGGATGAGACAGTACTGAGGGTCTCGCACACACAGGGGGGGGGATGAGACAGTACTGAGGGTCTCACACACACAGGGGGGGATGAGACAGTACTGAGGGTCTCGCACACACGGGGGGGATGAGACAGTACTGAGGGTCTCGCACACACACAGGGGGGGGGTGAGACAGTACTGAGGGTCTCACACACACACAGGGGGGGGGATGAGACAGTACTGAGGGTCTCGCACACACAGGGGGGGGGATAAGACAGTACTGAGGGTCTCACACACACAGGGGGGGAGTGAGACAGTACTGAGGGTCTCACACACACAGGGGGGGGGATGAGACAGTACTGAGGGTCTCACACACACACAGGGGGGGAGTGAGACAGTACTGAGGGTCTCACACACACACAGGGGGGGAGTGAGACAGTACTGAGGGTCTCACACACACACAGGGGGGGGATGAGACAGTACTGAGGGTCTCACACACACACAGGGGGGGGATGAGACAGTACTGAGGGTCTCACACACACACAGGGGGGGGGATGAGACAGTACTGAGGGTCTCACACACACACAGGGGGGGAGTGAGACAGTACTGAGGGTCTCACACACACACAGGGGGGGGATGAGACAGTACTGAGGGTCTCACACACACACAGGGGGGGATGAGACAGTACTGAGGGTCTCACACACACAGGGGGGGGGATGAGACAGTACTGAGGGTCTCACACACACAGGGGGGGGATGAGACAGTACTGAGGGTCTCACACACACACAGGGGGGGGATGAGACAGTACTGAGGGTCTCACACACACACAGGGGGGGGATGAGACAGTACTGAGGGTCTCGCACACACACAGGGGGGGGATGAGACAGTACTGAGGGTCTCACACACGCAGCATCGCCAGGAAACGCCAGTAATTACAGAGCCAGGATCCAGCCTCCGTGTCAGCAGCAGCTTCCCACAAATGACAGGCCTTAGGCCACAGACAGCGCACAACAAAGCACGGGGCAATTATATGGCTCCACTGGGTGTGTAGTGTGTGTGTGTGCGGCTGTGATACCCAGGAGAGGGCACGGATGTACGTGTGCGTGTATGCGTGTCCGGGCTACGAGAGGGATGGGATATATGCGCAGATACATGCTGGACACGCCTCGTGCTGCCGCACATGTAGGGTTATGTCACTTTACATCCCTGTGCTTCGTGCAGCACAGACTAGATTGTCAGCTCTGCAGAGCCCCGTCAGTGTGGTATAGAGGAAGCTGCCTGCTGCCTGTGAGAGGACGCAGAGCGTCTCGGAGCTCTGCAGAGCCCTGTCAGTGTGGTATAGAGGAAGCTGCCTGTGAGAGGCCGCAGAGCGTCTCGGAGCTCTGCAGTGCCCTGTCAGTGTGGTATATAGGAAGCTGCCTGCTGCCTGTGAGAGGACGCAGAGCGTCTCGGAGCTCTGCGGAGCCCTGTCAGTGTGGTATATAGGAAGCTGCCTGTGAGAGGACGCAGAGCGTCTCGGAGCTCTGCAGAGCCCTGTCAGTGTGGTATAGAGGAAGCTGCCTGTGAGAGGACGCAGAGCGTCTCGGAGCTCTGCGGAGCCCTGTCAGTGTGGTATATAGGAAGCTGCCTGCTGCCTGTGAGAGGACGCAGAGCGTCTCGGAGCTCTGCGGAGCCCTGTCAGTGTGGTATAGAGGAAGCTGCCTGTGAGAGGATGCAGAGCGTCTCGGAGCTCTGCAGAGCCCTGTCATTGTGGTATAGAGGAAGCTGCCTGTGAGAGGACGCAGAGCGTCTCGGAGCTCTGCGGAGCCCTGTCAGTGTGGTATAGAGGAAGCTGCCTGAGAGAGGACGTAGAGCATCTCGGAGCACTGCGGAGCCCTGTCAGTGTGGTATAGAGGAAGCTGCCTGTGAGAGGACGCAGAGCGTCTCCGAGCTCTGCGGAGCCCTGTCAGTGTGGTATAGAGGAAGCTGCCTGTGAGAGGACGTAGAGCATCTCGGAGCACTGCGGAGCCCTGTCAGTGTGGTATAGAGGAAGCTGCCTGTGAGAGGACGCAGAGCGTCTCCGAGCTCTGCAGAGCCCTGTCAGTGTGGTATAGAGGAAGCTGCCTGTGAGAGGACGCAGAGCGTCTCGGAGCTCTGCAGAGCCCTGTCAGTGTGGTATAGAGGAAGCTGCCTGTGAGAGGATGCAGAGCGTCTCGGAGCTCTGCAGAGCCCTGTCATTGTGGTATAGAGGAAGCTGCCTGTGAGAGGACGCAGAGCGTCTCGGAGCTCTGCGGAGCCCTGTCAGTGTGGTATAGAGGAAGCTGCCTGAGAGAGGACGTAGAGCATCTCGGAGCACTGCGGAGCCCTGTCAGTGTGGTATAGAGGAAGCTGCCTGTGAGAGGCCGCAGAGCGTCTCGGAGCTCTGCGGAGCCCTGTCAGTGTGGTATAGAGGAAGCTGCCTGTGAGAGGATGCAGAGCGTCTCGGAGCTCTGCAGAGCCCTGTCATTGTGGTATAGAGGAAGCTGCCTGTGAGAGGACGCAGAGCGTCTCGGAGCTCTGCGGAGCCCTGTCAGTGTGGTATAGAGGAAGCTGCCTGAGAGAGGACGTAGAGCATCTCGGAGCACTGCGGAGCCCTGTCAGTGTGGTATAGAGGAAGCTGCCTGTGAGAGGCCGCAGAGCGTCTCGGAGCTCTGCGGAGCCCTGTCAGTGTGGTATAGAGGAAGCTGCCTGTGAGAGGACGTAGAGCATCTCGGAGCACTGCGGAGCCCTGTCAGTGTGGTATAGAGGAAGCTGCCTGTGAGAGGACGCAGAGCGTCTCCGAGCTCTGCAGAGCCCTGTCAGTGTGGTATATAGGAAGCTGCCTGTGAGAGGATGCAGAGCGTCTCGGAGCTCTGCGGAGCCCTGTCAGTGTGGTATAGAGGAAGCTGCCTGTGAGAGGACGCAGAGCGTCTCGGAGCTCTGCGGAGCCCTGTCAGTGTGGTATAGAGGAAGCTGCCTGTGAGAGGACGCAGAGCGTCTCAGAGCTCTGCAGAGCCCTGTCAGTGTGGTATAGAGGAAGCTGCCTGTGAGAGGACGCAGAGCGTCTCGGAGCTCTGCGGAGCCCTGTCAGTGTGGTATAGAGGAAGCTGCCTGCTGCCTGTGAGAGGACGCAGAGCGTCTCGGAGCTCTGCAGAGCCCTGTCAGTGTGGTATAGAGGAAGCTGCCTGCTGCCTGTGAGAGGACGCAGAGCGTCTCGGAGCTCTGCAGAGCCCTGTCAGTGTGGTATAGAGGAAGCTGCCTGTGAGAGGACGCAGAGCGTCTCGGAGCTCTGCGGAGCCCTGTCAGTGTGGTATAGAGGAAGCTGCCTGTGAGAGGACGCAGAGCGTCTCGGAGCTCTGCGGAGCCCTGTCAGTGTGGTATAGAGGAAGCTGCCTGTGAGAGGACGCAGAGCGTCTCGGAGCTCTGCAGAGCCCTGTCAGTGTGGTATAGAGGAAGCTGCCTGTGAGAGGACGCAGAGCGTCTCGGAGCTCTGCGGAGCCCTGTCAGTGTGTTATAGAGGAAGCTGCCTGCTGCCTGTGAGAGGATGCAGAGCGTCTCGGAGCTCTGCAGAGCCCTGTCAGTGTGGTATAGAGGAAGCTGCCTGTGAGAGGACGCAGAGTGTCTCGGAGCTCTGCGGAGCCCTGTCAGTGTGGTATAGAGGAAGCTGCCTGTGAGAGGACGCAGAGCGTCTCGGAGCTCTGCAGAGCCCTGTCAGTGTGGTATAGAGGAAGCTGCCTGCTGCCTGTGAGAGGACGCAGAGCGTCTCGGAGCTCTGCGGAGCCCTGTCAGTGTGGTATAGAGGAAGCTGCCTGTGAGAGGACGCAGAGCGTCTCGGAGCTCTGCAGAGCCCTGTCAGTGTGGTATAGAGGAAGCTGCCTGTGAGAGGATGCAGAGCGTCTCGGAGCACTGCGGAGCCCTGTCAGTGTGGTATAGAGGAAGCTGCCTGAGAGAGGACGCAGAGCGTCTCGGAGCTCTGCAGAGCCCTGTCAGTGTGGTATAGAGGAAGCTGCCTGTGAGAGGACGCAGAGCGTCTCGGAGCTCTGCGGAGCCCTGTCAGTGTGGTATAGAGGAAGCTGCCTGTGAGAGGACGCAGAGCGTCTCGGAGCTCTGCAGAGCCCTGTCAGTGTGGTATAGAGGAAGCTGCCTGAGAGAGGACGCAGAGCGTCTCGGAGATCTGCGGAGCCCTGTCAGTGTGGTATAGAGGAAGCTGCCTGTGAGAGGCCGCAGAGCGTCTCGGAGCTCTGCGGAGCCCTGTCAGTGTGGTATAGAGGAAGCTGCCTGAGAGAGGCCGCAGAGCGTCTCGGAGCTCTGCGGAGCCCTGTCAGTGTGGTATAGAGGAAGCTGCCTGCTGCCTGTGAGAGGACGCAGAGCGTCTCGGAGCTCTGCGGAGCCCTGTCATTGTGGTATAGAGGAAGCTGCCTATGAGAGGACGCAGAGCGTCTCGGAGCTCTGCGGAGCCCTGTCAGTGTGGTATAGAGGAAGCTGCCTGTGAGAGGACGTAGAGCATCTCGGAGCACTGCGGAGCCCTGTCAGTGTGGTATAGAGGAAGCTGCCTGTGAGAGGCCGCAGAGCGTCTCGGAGATCTGCAGAGCCCTGTCAGTGTGGTATAGAGGAAGCTGCCTGTGAGAGGACGCAGAGCGTCTCGGAGCTCTGCAGAGCCCTGTCAGTGTGGTATATAGGAAGCTGCCTGTGAGAGGACGCAGAGCATCGCGGAGCTCTGCGGAGCCCTGTCAGTGTGGTATAGAGGAAGCTGCCTGAGAGAGGACGCAGAGCGTCTCGGAGCTCTGCAGAGCCCTGTCAGTGTGGTATATAGGAAGCTGCCTGCTGCCTGTGAGAGGACGCAGAGCATCTCGGAGCTCTGCGGAGCCCTGTCAGTGTGGTATAGAGGAAGCTGGCTGTGAGAGGCCGCAGAGCGTCTCGGAGCTCTGCGGAGCCCTGTCAGTGTGGTATAGAGGAAGCTGCCTGCTGCCTGTGAGAGGACGCAGAGCGTCTCGGAGCTCTGCAGAGCCCTGTCAGTGTGGTATAGAGGAAGCTGCCTGCTGCCTGTGAGAGGACGCAGAGCGTCTCGGAGCTCTGCAGAGCCCTGTCAGTGTGGTATAGAGGAAGCTGCCTGTGAGAGGACGCAGAGCGTCTCGGAGCTCTGCGGAGCCCTGTCAGTGTGGTATAGAGGAAGCTGCCTGTGAGAGGACGCAGAGCGTCTCGGAGCTCTGCGGAGCCCTGTCAGTGTGGTATAGAGGAAGCTGCCTGTGAGAGGACGCAGAGCGTCTCGGAGCTCTGCAGAGCCCTGTCAGTGTGGTATAGAGGAAGCTGCCTGTGAGAGGACGCAGAGCGTCTCGGAGCTCTGCGGAGCCCTGTCAGTGTGTTATAGAGGAAGCTGCCTGCTGCCTGTGAGAGGATGCAGAGCGTCTCGGAGCTCTGCAGAGCCCTGTCAGTGTGGTATAGAGGAAGCTGCCTGTGAGAGGACGCAGAGCGTCTCGGAGCTCTGCGGAGCCCTGTCAGTGTGGTATAGAGGAAGCTGCCTGAGAGAGGACGCAGAGCGTCTCGGAGCTCTGCAGTGCCCTGTCAGTGTGGTATAGAGGAAGCTGCCTGTGAGAGGATGCAGAGCGTCTCGGAGCTCTGCAGAGCCCTGTCAGTGTGGTATAGAGGAAGCTGCCTGTGAGAGGACGCAGAGCGTCTCGGAGCTCTGCAGAGCCCTGTCAGTGTGGTATAGAGGAAGCTGCCTGTGAGAGGATGCAGAGCGTCTCGGAGCACTGCGGAGCCCTGTCAGTGTGGTATAGAGGAAGCTGCCTGAGAGAGGACGCAGAGCGTCTCGGAGCTCTGCAGAGCCCTGTCAGTGTGGTATAGAGGAAGCTGCCTGTGAGAGGACGCAGAGCGTCTCGGAGCTCTGCGGAGCCCTGTCAGTTTGGTATAGAGGAAGCTGCCTGTGAGAGGACGCAGAGCGTCTCGGAGCTCTGCAGTGCCCTGTCAGTGTGGTATAGAGGAAGCTGCCTGTGAGAGGACGCAGAGCGTCTCGGAGCTCTGCAGAGCCCTGTCAGTGTGGTATAGAGGAAGCTGCCTGCTGCCTGTGAGAGGACGCAGAGCATCTGAGAGAGGACGCAGAGCGTCTCGGAGCTCTGCGGAGCCCTGTCAGTGTGGTATATAGGAAGCTGCCTGAGAGAGGACGCAGAGCGTCTTGGAGCTCTGCAGAGCCCTGTCAGTGTGGTATAGAGGAAGCTGCCTGTGAGAGGCCGCAGAGCGTCTCGGAGATCTGCGGAGCCCTGTCAGTGTGGTATAGAGGAAGCTGCCTGTGAGAGGACGTAGAGCGTCCCGGAGATCTGCGGAGCCCTGTCAGTGTGGTATATAGGAAGCTGCCTGAGAGAGGACGCAGAGCGTCTCGGAGCTCTGCGGAGCCCTGTCAGTGTGGTATATAGGAAGCTGCCTGAGAGAGGACGCAGAGCGTCTCGGAGCTCTGCGGAGCCCTGTCAGTGTGGTATAGAGGAAGCTGCCTGTGAGAGGACGCAGAGCGTCTCGGAGCTCTGCGGAGCCCTGTCAGTGTTGTATATAGGAAGCTGCCTGAGAGAGGACGCAGAGCATCGCGGAGCTCTGCAGAGCCCTGTCAGTGTGGTATAGAGGAAGCTGCCTGAGAGAGGACGCAGAGCGTCTCGGAGCTCTGCAGAGCCCTGTCAGTGTGGTATAGAGGAAGCTGCCTGAGAGAGGACGCAGAGCGTCTCGGAGCTCTGCGGAGCCCTGTCAGTGTGGTATATAGGAAGCTGCCTGAGAGAGGACGCAGAGCATCGCGGAGCTCTGCGGAGCGCTCCCCGGCTCCCCTCCAGCCATACACTAATGGTATAATTATCCTCCTGCACATCACAGGCAGCGGGCCCGTCTGACTTATTATATTATTAATAAATAAATACAAAGGGATTTAAACCAAATTAGCATCACCTGGATGCCGCTTGTCAGCGAGGCAGCACTCCCTGCGTGGTGTTTATTTAGGAGCGGATGGGATTACACGCAGAGCGTCCGGACGGACTCGTGCTCTGATTAGCATAACACTGCCGGATTCACTGTGCTGCCTGCAGAGCATCGCAGAGCGCTGTATCTGTAACACGCAGAGCGCTGTATCTATCTGTAACACGCAGAGCGCTGTATCTGTAACACGCAGAGCGCTGTATCTATCTGTAACACGCAGAGCGCTGTATCTGTAACACGCAGAGCGCTGTATCTATCTGTAACACGCAGAGCGCTGTATCTGTAACACGCAGAGCGCTGTATCTATCTGTAACACGCAGAGCGCTGTATCTATCTGTAACACGCAGAGCGCTGTATCTATCTGTAACACGCAGAGCGCTGTATCTGTAACACGCAGAGCGCTGTATCTATCTGTAACACGCAGAACGCTGTATCTGTAACACGCAGAGCGCTGTATCTATCTGTAACACGCAGAGCGCTGTATCTGTAACACGCAGAGCGCTGTATCTATCTGTAACACGCAGAGCGCTGTATCTATCTGTAACACGCAGAGTGCTGTATCTATAACACGCAGAGCGCTGTATCTATCTATAACACGCAGAGCGCTGTATCTATCTGTAACACGCAGAGCGCTGTATCTATCTATAACATGCAGAGTGCTGTATCTATCTGTAACACGCAGAGCGCTGTATCTATAACACGCAGAGCGCTGTATCTATCTGTAACACACAGAGCGCTGTATCTATCTGTAACACGCAGAGCGCTGTATCTGTAACACGCAGAGTGCTGTATCTATCTGTAACACGCAGAGCGCTGTATCTATCTGTAACACGCAGAGCGCTGTATCTGTAACACGCAGAGCGCTGTATCTATCTGTAACACGCAAAGCGCTGTATCTATCTGTATCACGCAGAGCGCTGTATCTATCTGTAACACACAGAGCGCTGTATCTATCTGTAACACGCAGAGCGCTGTATCTATCTGTAACACACAGAGCGCTGTATCTATCTATAACACGCAGAGCGCTGTATCTATCTATAACACGCAGAGCGCTGTATCTATCTGTAACACGCAGAGCGCTGTATCTATCTATAACACGCAGAGCGCTGTATCTATCTGTAACACACAGAGCGCTGTATCTATCTGTAACACGCAGAGCGCTGTATCTATCTGTAACACACAGAGCGCTGTATCTATCTGTAACACGCAGAGCGCTGTATCTATCTGTAACACGCAGAGCGCTGTATCTATCTGTAACACGCAGAACGCTGTATCTATCTGTAACACACAGAGCGCTGTATCTATCTGTAACACGCAGAGCGCTGTATCTATCTGTAACACACAGAGCGCTGTATCTATCTGTAACACGCAGAGCGCTGTATCTATCTGTAACACACAGAGCGCTGTATCTATCTGTAACACGCAGAGCGCTGTATCTGTAACACGCAGAGCGCTGTATCTATCTGTAACACACAGAGCGCTGTATCTATCTGTAACACGCAGAGCGCTGTATCTATCTGTAACACGCAGAGCGCTGTATCTATCTATAACACGCAGAGCGCTGTATCTATCTGTATCACGCAGAGCGCTGTATCTATCTGTAACACGCAGAGCGCTGTATCTATCTGTAACACGCAGAGCGCTGTATCTATCTATAACACGCAGAGCGCTGTATCTGTAACACGCAGAGCGCTGTATCTATCTGTAACACGCAGAGCGCTGTATCTATCTGTAACACGCAGAGCGCTGTATCTATCTGTAACACGCAGAGCGCTGTATCTATCTGTAACACACAGAGCGCTGTATCTATCTGTAACACGCAGAGCGCTGTATCTATCTGTAACACACAGAGCGCTGTATCTATCTGTAACACGCAGAGCGCTGTATCTATCTGTAACACACAGAGCGCTGTATCTATCTGTAACACGCAGAGCGCTGTATCTGTAACACGCAGAGCGCTGTATCTATCTGTAACACACAGAGCGCTGTATCTATCTGTAACACGCAGAGCGCTGTATCTATCTGTAACACGCAGAGCGCTGTATCTATCTATAACACGCAGAGCGCTGTATCTATCTGTATCACGCAGAGCGCTGTATCTATCTGTAACACGCAGAGCGCTGTATCTATCTGTAACACGCAGAGCGCTGTATCTATCTATAACACGCAGAGCGCTGTATCTGTAACACGCAGAGCGCTGTATCTATCTGTAACACGCAGAGCGCTGTATCTATCTGTAACACGCAGAGCGCTGTATCTATCTGTAACACGCAGAGCGCTGTATCTATCTATAACACGCAGAGCGCTGTATCTATCTGTAACACGCAGAGCGCTGTATCTATAACACGCAGAGCGCTGTATCTATCTGTAACACACAGAGCGCTGTATCTATCTATAACACGCAGAGCGCTGTATCTATCTGTAACACGCAGAGCGCTGTATCTATAACACGCAGAGTGCTGTATCTATCTATAACACGCAGAGCGCTGTATCTATCTGTAACACGCAGAGCGCTGTATCTATCTGTAACACGCAGAGCGCTGTATCTATCTGTAACACGCAGAGCGCTGTATCTATCTGTAACACGCAGAGCGCTGTATCTATCTGTAACACGCAGAGCGCTGTATCTATCTGTAACACGCAGAGCGATGTATCTATCTATAACACGCAGAGCACTGTATCTATAACACACAGAGTGCTGTATCTATAACACGCAGAGTGCTGTATCTATCTGTAACACGCAGAGCGCTGTATCTATCTGTAACACGCAGAGCGCTGTATCTATCTGTAACACGCAGAGCGATGTATCTATCTATAACACGCAGAGCACTGTATCTATAACACACAGAGTGCTGTATCTATAACACGCAGAGCGCTGTATCTATCTGTAACACACAGAGCGCTGTATCTATCTATAACACGCAGAGCGCTGTATCTATCTGTAACACGCAGAGCGCTGTATCTATAACACGCAGAGTGCTGTATCTATCTATAACACGCAGAGCGCTGTATGTATCTGTAACACGCAGAGCGCTGTATCTATCTGTAACACGCAGAGCGCTGTATCTATCTGTAACACGCAGAGCGCTGTATCTATCTGTAACACGCAGAGCGCTGTATCTATCTGTAACACGCAGAGCGCTGTATCTATAACACGCAGAGCGCTGTATCTATAACACGCAGAGCGCTGTATCTATAACACGCAGAGCGCTGTATCTATCTGTAACACGCAGAGCGATGTATCTATCTATAACACGCAGAGCACTGTATCTATAACACACAGAGCGCTGTATCTATAACACGCAGAGCGCTGTATCTATCTGTAACACGCAGAGCGATGTATCTATCTATAACACGCAGAGCACTGTATCTATAACACACAGAGCGCTGTATCTATAACACGCAGAGCGCTGTATCTATCTGTAACACGCAGAGCGATGTATCTATCTATAACACGCAGAGCACTGTATCTATAACACACAGAGCGCTGTATCTAAAACACGCAGAGCGCTGTATCTATAACACGCAGAGCGCTGTATCTATCTGTAACACGCAGAGCGCTGTATCTATAACACGCAGAGTGCTGTATCTATCTATAACACGCAGAGCGCTGTATCAATCTGTAACACGCAGAGCGCTGTATCTATCTGTAACACGCAGAGCGCTGTATCTATCTGTAACACGCAGAGCGCTGTATCTATCTGTAACACGCAGAGCGCTGTATCTATCTGTAACACGCAGAGCGCTGTATCTATCTGTAACACGCAGAGCGATGTATCTATCTATAACACGCAGAGCACTGTATCTATAACACACAGAGTGCTGTATCTATAACACGCAGAGTGCTGTATCTATCTGTAACACGCAGAGCGCTGTATCTATCTGTAACACGCAGAGCGCTGTATCTATCTGTAACACGCAGAGCGATGTATCTATCTATAACACGCAGAGCACTGTATCTATAACACACAGAGTGCTGTATCTATAACACGCAGAGCGCTGTATCTATCTGTAACACACAGAGCGCTGTATCTATCTATAACACGCAGAGCGCTGTATCTATCTGTAACACGCAGAGCGCTGTATCTATAACACGCAGAGTGCTGTATCTATCTATAACACGCAGAGCGCTGTATGTATCTGTAACACGCAGAGCGCTGTATCTATCTGTAACACGCAGAGCGCTGTATCTATCTGTAACACGCAGAGCGCTGTATCTATCTGTAACACGCAGAGCGCTGTATCTATCTGTAACACGCAGAGCGCTGTATCTATAACACGCAGAGCGCTGTATCTATAACACGCAGAGCGCTGTATCTATAACACGCAGAGCGCTGTATCTATCTGTAACACGCAGAGCGATGTATCTATCTATAACACGCAGAGCACTGTATCTATAACACACAGAGCGCTGTATCTATAACACGCAGAGCGCTGTATCTATCTGTAACACGCAGAGCGATGTATCTATCTATAACACGCAGAGCACTGTATCTATAACACACAGAGCGCTGTATCTATAACACGCAGAGCGCTGTATCTATCTGTAACACGCAGAGCGATGTATCTATCTATAACACGCAGAGCACTGTATCTATAACACACAGAGCGCTGTATCTAAAACACGCAGAGCGCTGTATCTATAACACGCAGAGCGCTGTATCTATCTGTAACACGCAGAGCGATGTATCTATCTATAACACGCAGAGCACTGTATCTATAACACACAGAGCGCTGTATCTATAACACGCAGAGCGCTGTATCTATCTGTAACACGCAGAGCGATGTATCTATCTATAACACGCAGAGCACTGTATCTATAACACACAGAGCGCTGTATCTATAACACGCAGAGCGCTGTATCTATCTGTAACACGCAGAGCGATGTATCTATCTATAACACGCAGAGCACTGTATCTATAACACACAGAGCGCTGTATCTATAACACGCAGAGTGCTGTATCTATCTGTAACACGCAGAGCGCTGTATCTGTAACACGCAGAGCGCTGTATCTGTAACACGCAGAGCGCTGTATCTATCTGTAACACGCAGAGCGCTGTATCTATCTATAACACCTCATGAGAAGAGGAAGAGAGAGAGAAGAGGAAGAGAGAGAGAAGAGGAAGAGAGAGAAGAGGAAGAGATGGAGAGAGAGAGAAGAGGAAGAGAGAGAGAAGAGGAAGGAGAGAAGAGGAAGAGGGAGAGAGAGAAGAGGAGGAAGAGAGAGAAGAGGAAGAGGAGGAAGAGGAAGAAGAGGAGGAAGAGGGAGAAGAGGAAGAGAGAGAGAGAGAGAAGAGGAGGAAGAGAGAGAAGAGGAGGAAGAGAGGGAGAGAGAAGAGGAGGAAGAGCGAGAGAAAAGAGGAGGAAGAGTGCGAGAGAAAAGAGGAGGAAGAGAGAGAGAGGGAAGAGGAGGAAGAGAGAGGGAAGAGGAGGAAGAGAGAGGGAAGAGGAGGAAGAGAGAGGGAAGAGGAGGAAGAGAGAGAGAAGAGGAGGGAGAGAGAGAGAAGAAGAGGGAGAGAGAGAGAGAAGAGGAGGAAGAGAGAGAGAGAAGAGGAGGGGGAGAGAGAGAGAAGAGGAGGAAGAGAGAGAGAGAAGAGGAGGAAGAGAGAGAAAGAAGAGGAGGAAGAGAGCGAGAGAGAGAAAAGGAGGAAGAGAGAGAAGGAAGAGGAGGAAGAGAGAGAGAGGGAAGAGGAGGAAGAGAGAGAGGGAAGAGGAGGAAGAGAGAGAGGGAAGAGGAGGAAGAGAGAGAGAGAGGGAATAGAGGAAAGAGGAAGAGAGGAGAGAGGAAGAGAGGAAAGAGGGAGAGAGGAAAGAGGAAGAGAGGAAAGAGGAATGAGAGAGAGAGAGAAGAGGAAGAGAGGGAAGAGGAGGAAGAGAGAGAGGAAAGAGGAAGAGAGGAATGAGAGAGAGAGAGAAAGAGAGACTGACCCCCACAGGAAGAGAGATCCAAATACTTGCTGGGCTCTTAAAGTGCACCCGGATATCAGACAGCCGGGGGGGTGTACCTGCAACTTTTAAGTATTATTTGTGTATTACACACACACACCTCACAAATGTTTCAGAGAGATGTATATCTATAACACGCAGAGTGATGTATCTATCTGTATACAGTATATCTATAACACGCAGAGTGATGTATCTATCTGTATACAGTATATCTATAACACGCAGAGTGATGTATCTATCTGTAACCCACAGAGTGATGTATCTATCTATAACACGCAGAGCACTGTATCTATAACACGCAGAGCGCTGTATCTATAACACGCAGAGCACTGTATCTATAACACGCAGAGTGATGTATCTATCTGTATACAGTATATCTATAACACGCAGAGTGATGTATCTATCTGTATACAGTATATCTATAACACGCAGAGTGATGAATCTATCTGTAACCCACAGAGTGATGTATCTATCTATAACACGCAGAGCACTGTATCTATCTATAACACACAGAGCGCTGTATCTATAACACGCAGAGCGCTGTATCTATAACACGCAGAGCGCTGTATCTATCTGTAACACGCAGAGCGCTGTATCTATCTATAACACACAGAGCGCTGTATCTATAACACGCAGAGCGCTGTATCTATAACACGCAGAGCACTGTATCTATAACATGCAGAGTGCTGTATCTATAACACGCAGAGCGCTGTATCTATCTATAACACGCAGAGCGCTGTATCTATCTATAACACGCAGAGCACTGTATCTATCTGTATATAATATATCTATAACACGCAGAGTGATGTATCTATCTGTATACAGTATATCTATAACACGCAGAGCGCTGTATCCATCTGTATACAGTGTATCTATAACACGCAGAGTGATGTATCTATAACACGCAGAGCGCTGTATCTATCTGTAACACGCAGAGTGCTGTATCTATAACACGCAGAGCGCTGTATCTATAACACGCAGAGCGCTGTATCTATCTGTATACAATATATCTATAACCAGCAGAGTGATGTATCTATCTGTAACACGCAGAGCGCTGTATCTATCTGTAACACGCAGAGCGCTGTATCTATCTGTAACACGCAGAGCGCTGTATCTATCTGTAACACGCAGAGCGCTGTATCTATCTGTATACAATATATCTATAACATGCAGAGCGCTGTATCTATCTGTAACACGCAGAGCGCTGTATCTATCTGTAACACGCAGAGCGCTGTATCTATCTGTAACACGCAGAGCGCTGTATCTATCTGTAACACGCAGAGCGCTGTATCTATCTGTAACACGCAGAGCGCTGTATCTATCTGTAACACGCAGAGCGCTGTATCTATCTGTAACACGCAGAGCGCTGTATCTATAACACGCAGAGCGCTGTATCTATAACACGCAGAGCGCTGTATCTATAACACGCAGGGCGCTGTATCTATCTGTAACACGCAGAGCGCTGTATCTATCTGTAACACGCAGAGCGCTGTATCTATCTATAACACGCAGAGCGCTGTATCTATCTGTAACACTCAGAGCGCTGTATCTATCTATAACACGCAGAGCGCTGTATCTATCTGTAACACGCAGAGCGCTGTATCTATCTGTAACACGCAGAGCGCTGTATCTATAACACGCAGAGCGCTGTATCTATCTGTAACACACAGAGCGCTGTATCTATCTGTAACACGCAGAGCGCTGTATCTATCTATAACACGCAGAGCGCTGTATCTATCTATAACACGCAGAGCGCTGTATCTATCTATAACACGCAGAGCGCTGTATCTATCTATAACACGCAGAGCGCTGTATCTATCTGTAACACGCAGAGTGCTGTATCTATAACACGCAGAGCGCTGTATCTATAACACGCAGAGCGCTGTATCTATCTGTAACACGCAGAGCGCTGTATCTATCTGTAACATGCAGAGCGCTGTATCTATCTGTAACACACAGAGCGCTGTATCTATCTGTAACATGCAGAGCGCTGTATCTATAACACGCAGAGCGCTGTATCTATAACACGCAGAGCGCTGTATCTATAACACGCAGAGCGCTGTATCTATAACACGCAGAGCGCTGTATCTATCTGTAACACGCAGAGCGATGTATCTATCTGTAACACGCAGAGCGCTGTATCTATCTGTAACACGCAGAGCGCTGTATCTATCTATAACACGCAGAGCGCTGTATCTATCTGTAACACACAGAGCGCTGTATCTATCTGTAACACGCAGAGCGCTGTATCT
The DNA here is from genome assembly GCF_040206685.1 of Ascaphus truei. Classification (NCBI taxonomy): domain Eukaryota; kingdom Metazoa; phylum Chordata; class Amphibia; order Anura; family Ascaphidae; genus Ascaphus; species Ascaphus truei. The sequence goes on along the minus strand of NW_027453863.1, from coordinate 726,340 downwards.
ATAACATGCAGAGCGATGTATCTATAACATGCAGAGCGCTGTATCTATCTATAACACGCAGAGCGCTGTATCTATAACATGCAGAGCGATGTATCTATCTGTAACACGCAGAGCGCTGTATCTGTCTATAACACGCAGAGCGCTGTATCTGTCTATAACATGCAAAGCGCTGTATCTATCTATAACACGCAGAGCGCTGTATCTATCTGTAACACGCAGAGTGCTGTATCTATCTGTAACACGCAGAGCGCTGTATCTATCTGTAACACGCAGAGCGCTGTATCTGTAACACGCAGAGCGCTGTATCTATCTATAACACGAGAGCGCTGTATCTATCTGTAACACTCAGAGCGCTGTATCTATAACACGCAGAGCGCTGTATCTATCTGTAACAAGCAGAGCGCTGTATCTATAACACACAGAGCGCTGTATCTATCTGTAACACGCAGAGCGCTGTATCTATCTGTAACATGCAGAGCGCTGTATCTATCTGTAACACTCAGAGCGCTGTATCTATAACACGCAGAGCGCTGTATCTATCTGTAACACGCAGAGCGCTGTATCTATCTGTAACATGCAGAGCGCTGTATCTATCTGTAACACGCAGAGCGCTGTATCTATCTATAACACGCAGAGCGCTGTATCTATCTATAACACGCAGAGCGCTGTATCTATCTGTAACACTCAGAGTGCTGTATCTATAACACGCAGAGCGCTGTATCTATCTGTAACACGCAGAGTGCTGTATCTATCTGTAACACGCAGAGCGCTGTATCTATAACACGCAGAGCGCTGTATCTATCTGTAACACGCAGAGCGCTGTATCTATAACACGCAGAGCGCTGTATCTATAACACGCAGAGCGCTGTATCTATCTATAACACGCAGAGCGCTGTATCTATCTGTAACACGCAGAGCGCTGTATCTATCTGTAACATGCAGAGCGCTGTATCTATAACACGCAGAGCGCTGTATCTATAACACGCAGAGCGCTGTATCTATCTGTAACATGCAGAGTGCTGTATCTATAACACGCAGAGCGCTGTATCTATAACACGCAGAGCGCTGTATCTATCTGTAACACGCAGAGCGCTGTATCTATCTGTAACACGCAGAGCGCTGTATCTATCTGTAACATGCAGAGCGCTGTATCTATCTATAACATGCAGAGCGCTGTATCTATAACACGCAGAGCGCTGTATCTATAACACGCAGAGCGCTGTATCTATCTGTAACACGCAGAGCGCTGTATCTATCTGTAACACGCAGAGCACTGTATCTATCTGTAACATGCAGAGCGCTGTATCTATAACACGCAGAGCGCTGTATCTATCTGTAACACGCAGAGCGCTGTATCTATCTGTAACACGCAGAGCGCTGTATCTATCTGTAACACGCAGAGCGCTGTATCTATCTGTAACATGCAGAGCGCTGTATCTATAACACGCAGAGCGCTGTATCTATCTGTAACACGCAGAGCGCTGTATCTATCTGTAACACGCAGAGCGCTGTATCTATCTGTAACACGCAGAGCGCTGTATCTATCTATAACACGCAGAGCGCTGTATCTATCTATAACATGCAGAGCGCTGTATATATCTGTAACACGCAGAGCGCTGTATCTATCTATAACATGCAGAGCGCTGTATATATCTGTAACACGCAGAGCGCTGTATCTATCTATAACATGCAGAGCGCTGTATATATCTGTAACACGCAGAGCGCTGTATCTATCTGTAACACGCAGAGCGCTGTATATATCTGTAACACGCAGAGCGCTGTATCTATCTGTAACATGCAGAGCGCTGTATCTATAACACGCAGAGCGCTGTATCTATCTGTAACACGCAGAGCGCTGTATCTATCTGTAACACGCAGAGCGCTGTATCTATCTGTAACACGCAGAGCGCTGTATCTATCTATAACACGCAGAGCGCTGTATCTATCTATAACATGCAGAGCGCTGTATCTATCTATAACACGCAGAGCGCTGTATCTATCTGTAACACGCAGAGCGCTGTATCTATCTATAACACGCAGAGCGCTGTATCTATCTGTAACATGCAGAGCGCTGTATCTATCTGTAACATGCAGAGCGCTGTATCTATCTATAACATGCAGAGCGCTGTATCTATAACACGCAGAGCGCTGTATCTATAACACGCAGAGCGCTGTATCTATCTGTAACACGCAGAGCGCTGTATCTATCTGTAACACGCAGAGCACTGTATCTATCTGTAACATGCTGAGCGCTGTATCTATCTATAACATGCAGAGCGCTGTATCTATCTGTAACACGCAGAGCGCTGTATCTATCTATAACACGCAGAGCGATGTATCTATAACACGCAGAGCGCTGTATCTATAACACGCAGAGCGCTGTATCTGTAACACGCAGAGCGCTGTATCTATCTGTAACACGCAGAGCGCTGTATCTATCTGTAACACGCAGAGCGCTGTATCTATCTGTAACACACAGAGCGCTGTATCTATCTGTAACACACAGAGCGCTGTATCTATCTGTAACACGCAGAGCGCTGTATCTATCTGTAACACGCAGAGCACTGTATCTATCTGTAACACGCAGAGCGCTGTATCTATCTGTAACACTCAGAGCGCTGTATCTATCTGTAACACGCAGAGCGCTGTATCTATCTGTAACACGCAGAGCACTGTATCTATCTATAACACGCAGAGCGCTGTATCTATCTGTAACACGCAGAGCGCTGTATCTATCTGTAACACGCAGAGCGCTGTATCTATCTATAACACGCAGAGCGCTGTATCTATCTGTAACACGAGAGCGCTGTATCTATAACATGCAGAGCGCTGTATCTATCTATAACACGCAGAGCGCTGTATCTATCTGTAACACGCAGAGCGCTGTATCTATAACACGCAGAGCGCTGTATCTATAACATGCAGAGCGCTGTATCTATCTATAACACGCAGAGTGCTGTATCTATAACACGCAGAGCGCTGTATCTATCTGTAACACGCAGAGCGCTGTATCTATCTGTAACACGAGAGCGCTGTATCTATAACATGCAGAGCGCTGTATCTATCTGTAACACACAGAGCGCTGTATCTATCTGTAACACGCAGAGCGCTGTATCTATAACACGCAGAGCGCTGTATCTATAACACGCAGAGCGCTGTATCTATCAATAACACGCAGAGCGCTGTATCTATCTGTAACACGCAGAGCGCTGTATCTATCTATAACACGCAGAGCGCTGTATCTATCAATAACACGCAGAGCGCTGTATCTATCTATAACACGCAGAGCGCTGTATCTATCAATAACACGCAGAGCGCTGTATCTATCTGTAACACGCAGAGCGCTGTATCTATAACATGCAGAGCACTGTATCTATAACACGCAGAGTGCTGTATCTATCTATAACACGCAGAGCGCTGTATCTATAACACGCAGAGCGCTGTATCTATCTGTAACACGCAGAGTGCTGTATCTATCTGTAACACGCAGAGTGCTGTATCTATCTATAACACACATAGCGCTGTATCTATAACACGCAGAGCGCTGTATCTATCTATAACACGCAGAGCGCTGTATCTATCTATAAAACGCAGAGCGCTGTATCTATCTATAACACGCAGAGCACTGTATCTATCTATAACACGCAGAGCGCTGTATCTATAACACGCAGAGTGCTGTATCTATCTATAACACGCAGAGCGCTGTATCTATCTATAACACGCAGAGCGCTGTATCTATCTATAACACGCAGAGCGCTGTATCTATCTATAACACGCAGAGCGCTGTATCTATCTATAACACGCAGAGCGCTGTATCTATCTATAACATGCAGAGCGATATATATATACACACACACATATCTATCACAGGCAGAGCAATCTTTTCCTGTATAGGGAGATAGTGTCACTGTTTGCATGCCTATTCGCTGCTAATGTTCATCTTTGTATTCCCTAATAATTACTTTATAATCAGACCCCCCCCCCCCCCCCACCATGTATCTGTAGATTTCCGGACCGACACCGTGCGATCCCCCAATGAGATCAGATAAAGCCTGTAACAGAAATAATCTCCCACTGCCGTGGGAGTAAGAAACTGCGAATACTTCCGCTGGTCGTCGTGATACAGAGACGGGCCTGTGACATGTCACTGTTATCAGGTCACTGCGCTATATAAGGTGTCGCTGTGTGATACAGAGACGGGCCTGTGACATGTCACTGTTATCAGGTCACTGCGCTATATAAGGTGTCGCTGTGTGATACAGAGACGGGCCTGTGACATGTCACTGTTATCAGGTCGCTGCGCTATATAAGGTGTCGCTGTGTGATACAGAGACGGGCCTGTGACATGTCACTGTTATCAGGTCACTGGGCTATATAAGGTGTCGCTGTGTGATACAGAGACGGGCCTGTGACATGTCACTGTTATCAGGTCGCTGGGCTATATAAGGTGTCGCTGTGTGATACAGAGACGGGCCTGTGACATGTCACTGTTATCAGGTCGCTGGGCTATATAAGGTGTCGCTGTGTGATACAGAGACGGGCCTGTGACATGTCACTGTTATCAGGTCGCTGGGCTATATAAGGTGTCGCTGTGTGATACAGAGACGGGCCTGTGACATGTCACTGTTATCAGGTCACTGCGCTATATAAGGTGTCGCTGTGTGATACAGAGACGGGCCTGTGACATGTCACTGTTATCAGGTCACTGCGCTATATAAGGTGTCGCTGTGTGATACAGAGACGGGCCTGTGACATGTCACTGTTATCAGGTCACTGCGCTATATAAGGTGTCGCTGTGTGACACAGAGACGGGCCTGTGACATGTCACTGTTATCAGGTCACTGGGCTATATAAGGTGTCGCTGTGTGACACAGAGACGGGCCTGTGACATGTCACTGTTATCAGGTCACTGGGCTATATAAGGTGTCGCTGTGTGATACAGAGACGGGCCTGTGACATGTCACTGTTATCAGGTCACTGGGCTATATAAGGTGTCGCTGTGTGACACAGAGACGGACCTGTGACATGTCACTGTTATCAGGTCACTGCGCTATATAAGGTGTCGCTGTGTGATACAGGGACGGGCCTGTGACATGTCACTGTTATCAGGTCACTGCGCTATATAAGGTGTCGCTGTGTGATACAGAGACGGGCCTGTGACATGTCACTGTTATCAGGTCACTGGGCTATATAAGGTGTCGCTGTGTGACACAGAGACGGACCTGTGACATGTCACTGTTATCAGGTCACTGGGCTATATAAGGTGTCGCTGTGTGACACAGAGACGGACCTGTGACATGTCACTGTTATCAGGTCACTGCGCTATATAAGGTGTCGCTGTGTGACACAGAGACGGGCCTGTGACATGTCACTGTTACCAGGTCACTGGGCTATATAAGGTGTCGCTGTGTGATACAGAGACGGGCCTGTGACATGTCACTGTTACCAGGTCACTGGGCTATATAAGGTGTCGCTGTGTGATACAGAGACGGGCCTGTGACATGTCACTGTTATCAGGTCACTGGGCTATATAAGGTGTCGCTGTGTGATACAGAGACGGGCCTGTGACATGTCACTGTTATCAGGTCACTGCGCTATATAAGGTGTCGCTGTGTGATACAGAGACGGGCCTGTGACATGTCACTGTTATCAGGTCACTGCGCTATATAAGGTGTCGCTGTGTGATACAGAGACGGGCCTGTGACATGTCACTGTTATCAGGTCGCTGGGCTATATAAGGTGTCGCTGTGTGATACAGAGACGGGCCTGTGACATGTCACTGTTATCAGGTCACTGCGCTATATAAGGTGTCGCTGTGTGATACAGAGACGGGCCTGTGACATGTCACTGTTATCAGGTCGCTGGGCTATATAAGGTGTCGCTGTGTGATACAGAGACGGGCCTGTGACACGTCACTGTTATCAGGTCACTGGGCTATATAAGGTGTCGCCGTGTGACACAGAGACGGACCTGTGACATGTCACTGTTATCAGGTCACTGCGCTATATAAGGTGTCGCCGTGTGACACAGAGACGGACCTGTGACATGTCACTGTTATCAGGTCACTGGGCTATATAAGGTGTCGCTGTGTGACACAGAGACGGGCCTGTGACATGTCACTGTTATCAGGTCACTGGGCTATATAAGGTGTCGCTGTGTGACACAGAGACGGACCTGTGACATGCCACTGTTATCAGGTCACTGGGCTATATAAGGTGTCGCTGTGTGATACAGAGACGGGCCTGTGACATGTCACTGTTATCAGGTCACTGGGCTATATAAGGTGTCGCTGTGTGATACAGAGACGGGCCTGTTACATGTCACTGTTATCAGGTCACTGGGCTATATAAGGTGTCGCCGTGTGATACAGAGACGGGCCTGTGACATGTCACTGTTATCAGGTCACTGCGCTATATAAGGTGTCGCCGTGTGACACAGAGACGGGCCTGTTACATGTCACTGTTATCAGGTCACTGGGCTATATAAGGTGTCGCTGTGTGACACAGAGACGGGCCTGTGACATGTCACTGTTATCAGGTCACTGGGCTATATAAGGTGTCGCTGTGTGACACAGAGACGGACCTGTGACATGTCACTGTTATCAGGTCACTGGGCTATATAAGGTGTCGCTGTGTGATACAGAGACGGGCCTGTGACATGTCACTGTTATCAGGTCGCTGGGCTATATAAGGTGTCGCTGTGTGATACAGAGACGGGCCTGTGACATGTCACTGTTATCAGGTCGCTGGGCTATATAAGGTGTCGCTGTGTGACACAGAGACGGGCCTGTGACATGTCACTGTTATCAGGTCGCTGGGCTATATAAGGTGTCGCTGTGTGACACAGAGACGGGCCTGTGACATGTCACTGTTATCAGGTCGCTGGGCTATATAAGGTGTCGCTGTGTGATACAGAGACGGGCCTGTGACATGTCACTGTTATCAGGTCACTGCGCTATATAAGGTGTCGCTGTGTGACACAGAGACGGGCCTGTGACATGTCACTGTTATCAGGTCACTGGGCTATATAAGGTGTCGCTGTGTGATACAGAGACGGACCTGTGACATGTCACTGTTATCAGGTCACTGGGCTATATAAGGTGTCGCTGTGTGATACAGAGACGGGCCTGTGACATGTCACTGTTATCAGGTCGCTGGGCTATATAAGGTGTCGCTGTGTGATACAGAGACGGGCCTGTGACATGTCACTGTTATCAGGTCACTGGGCTATATAAGGTGTCGCTGTGTGATACAGAGACGGGCCTGTGACATGTCACTGTTATCAGGTCGCTGGGCTATATAAGGTGTCGCTGTGTGATACAGAGACGGGCCTGTGACATGTCACTGTTATCAGGTCACTGCGCTATATAAGGTGTCGCTGTGTGATACAGAGACGGGCCTGTGACATGTCACTGTTATCAGGTCACTGGGCTATATAAGGTGTCGCTGTGTGATACAGAGACGGGCCTGTGACATGTCACTGTTATCAGGTCGCTGGGCTATATAAGGTGTCGCTGTGTGATACAGAGACGGGCCTGTGACATGTCACTGTTATCAGGTCGCTGGGCTATATAAGGTGTCGCTGTGTGATACAGAGACGGGCCTGTGACATGTCACTGTTATCAGGTCACTGGGCTATATAAGGTGTCGCTGTGTGATACAGAGACGGACCTGTTACATGTCACTGTTATCAGGTCACTGGGCTATATAAGGTGTCGCCGTGTGATACAGAGACGGACCTGTGACATGTCACTGTTATCAGGTCACTGGGCTATATAAGGTGTCGCCGTGTGATACAGAGACGGGCCTGTTACATGTCACTGTTATCAGGTCACTGGGCTATATAAGGTGTCGCTGTGTGATACAGAGACGGGCCTGTGACATGTCACTGTTATCAGGTCGCTGGGCTATATAAGGTGTCGCTATGTGATACAGAGACGGGCCTGTGACATGTCACTGTTATCAGGTCGCTGGGCTATAAAAGGTGTCGCTGTGTGATACAGAGACGGACCTGTGACATGTCACTGTTATCAGGTCACTGCGCTATATAAGGTGTCGCTATGTGATACAGAGAGGGGCCTGTGACATGTCACTGTTATCAGGTCACTGCGCTATATAAGGTGTCGCTGTGTGATACAGAGACGGACCTGTGACATGTCACTGTTATCAGGTCACTGGGCTATATAAGGTGTCGCTGTGTGATACAGAGACGGGCCTGTGACATGTCACTGTTATCAGGTCGCTGGGCTATATAAGGTGTCACTGTGTGATACAGAGACGGGCCTGTGACATGTCACTGTTATCAGGTCACTGCGCTATATAAGGTGTCGCTGTGTGATACAGAGACGGGCCTGTGACATGTCACTGTTATCAGGTCACTGCGCTATATAAGGTGTCGCTGTGTGATACAGAGACGGGCCTGTGACATGTCACTGTTATCAGGTCACTGGGCTATATAAGGTGTCACTGTGTGATACAGAGACGGGCCTGTGACATGTCACTGTTATCAGGTCACTGCGCTATATAAGGTGTCGCTGTGTGATACAGAGACGGGCCTGTGACATGTCACTGTTATCAGGTCACTGCGCTATATAAGGTGTCGCTGTGTGATACAGAGACGGGCCTGTGACATGTCACTGTTATCAGGTCGCTGGGCTATATAAGGTGTCACTGTGTGATACAGAGACGGGCCTGTGACATGTCACTGTTATCAGGTCACTGCGCTATATAAGGTGTCGCTGTGTGATACAGAGACGGGCCTGTGACATGTCACTGTTATCAGGTCACTGCGCTATATAAGGTGTCGCTGTGTGATACAGAGACGGGCCTGTGACATGTCACTGTTATCAGGTCACTGGGCTATATAAGGTGTCGCTGTGTGATACAGAGACGGGCCTGTGACATGTCACTGTTATCAGGTCACTGCGCTATATAAGGTGTCGCTGTGTGATACAGAGACGGGCCTGTGACATGTCACTGTTATCAGGTCACTGGGCTATATAAGGTGTCGCTGTGTGACACAGAGACGGACCTGTGACATGTCACTGTTATCAGGTCACTGGGCTATATAAGGTGTCGCCGTGTGATACAGAGACGGACCTGTGACATGTCACTGTTATCAGGTCACTGCGCTATATAAGGTGTCGCCGTGTGACACAGAGACGGACCTGTGACATGTCACTGTTATCAGGTCACTGGGCTATATAAGGTGTCGCTGTGTGACACAGAGACGGGCCTGTGACATTTCACTGTTATCAGGTCACTGGGCTATATAAGGTGTCGCTGTGTGACACAGAGACGGACCTGTGACATGTCACTGTTATCAGGTCACTGGGCTATATAAGGTGTCGCCGTGTGATACAGAGACGGGCCTGTTACATGTCACTGTTATCAGGTCACTGGGCTATATAAGGTGTCGCTGTGTGATACAGAGACGGGCCTGTGACATGTCACTGTTATCAGGTCGCTGGGCTATATAAGGTGTCGCTGTGTGACACAGAGACGGGCCTGTGACATGTCACTGTTATCAGGTCGCTGGGCTATATAAGGTGTCGCTGTGTGATACAGAGACGGGCCTGTGACATGTCACTGTTATCAGGTCGCTGGGCTATATAAGGTGTCGCTGTGTGATACAGAGACGGACCTGTGACATGTCACTGTTATCAGGTCACTGGGCTATATAAGGTGTCGCTGTGTGATACAGAGACGGGCCTGTGACATGTCACTGTTATCAGGTCGCTGGGCTATATAAGGTGTCGCTGTGTGACACAGAGACGGGCCTGTGACATGTCACTGTTATCAGGTCGCTGGGCTATATAAGGTGTCGCTGTGTGATACAGAGACGGGCCTGTGACATGTCACTGTTATCAGGTCGCTGGGCTATATAAGGTGTCGCTGTGTGATACAGAGACGGACCTGTGACATGTCACTGTTATCAGGTCACTGGGCTATATAAGGTGTCGCTGTGTGACACAGAGACGGGCCTGTGACATGTCACTGTTATCAGGTCACTGGGCTATATAAGGTGTCGCTGTGTGATACAGAGACGGGCCTGTGACATGTCACTGTTATCAGGTCACTGGGCTATATAAGGTGTCGCTGTGTGACACAGAGACGGGCCTGTTACATGTCACTGTTATCAGGTCACTGGGCTATATAAGGTGTCGCTGTGTGATACAGAGACGGGCCTGTGACATGTCACTGTTATCAGGTCACTGCGCTATATAAGGTGTCGCTGTGTGATACAGAGACGGGCCTGTGACATGTCACTGTTATCAGGTCGCTGGGCTATATAAGGTGTCGCTGTGTGATACAGAGACGGACCTGTGACATGTCACTGTTATCAGGTCACTGGGCTATATAAGGTGTCGCTGTGTGACACAGAGACGGGCCTGTGACATGTCACTGTTATCAGGTCACTGGGCTATATAAGGTGTCGCTGTGTGATACAGAGACGGGCCTGTGACATGTCACTGTTATCAGGTCACTGGGCTATATAAGGTGTCGCTGTGTGACACAGAGACGGGCCTGTTACATGTCACTGTTATCAGGTCACTGGGCTATATAAGGTGTCGCTGTGTGATACAGAGACGGGCCTGTGACATGTCACTGTTATCAGGTCGCTGGGCTATATAAGGTGTCGCTGTGTGATACAGAGACGGGCCTGTGACATGTCACTGTTATCAGGTCACTGGGCTATATAAGGTGTCGCTGTGTGATACAGAGACGGGCCTGTGACATGTCACTGTTATTAGGTCACTGGGCTATATAAGGTGTCGCTGTGTGACACAGAGACGGGCCTGTTACATGTCACTGTTATCAGGTCACTGGGCTATATAAGGTGTCGCTGTGTGATACAGAGACGGGCCTGTGACATGTCACTGTTATCAGGTCGCTGGGCTATATAAGGTGTCGCTGTGTGATACAGAGGCGGACCTGTTACATGTCACTGTTATCAGGTCACTGGGCTATATAAGGTGTCGCTGTGTGATACAGAGACGGGCCTGTGACATGTCACTGTTATCAGGTCGCTGGGCTATATAAGGTGTCGCTGTGTGATACAGAGACGGACCTGTGACATGTCACTGTTATCAGGTCACTGGGCTATATAAGGTGTCGCTGTGTGATACAGAGACGGGCCTGTGACATGTCACTGTTATCAGGTCACTGGGCTATATAAGGTGTCGCTGTGTGACACAGAGACGGGCCTGTGACATGTCACTGTTATCAGGTCGCTGGGCTATATAAGGTGTCGCTGTGTGATACAGAGACGGACCTGTGACATGTCACTGTTATCAGGTCACTGCGCTATATAAGGTGTCGCTGTGTGATACAGAGACGGGCCTGTGACATGTCACTGTTATCAGGTCGCTGGGCTATATAAGGTGTCGCTGTGTGATACAGAGACGGGCCTGTGACATGTCACTGTTATCAGGTCACTGCGCTATATAAGGTGTCGCTGTGTGATACAGAGACGGGCCTGTGACATGTCACTGTTATCAGGTCACTGCGCTATATAAGGTGTCGCTGTGTGATACAGAGACGGGCCTGTGACATGTCACTGTTATCAGGTCACTGCGCTATATAAGGTGTCGCTGTGTGATACAGAGACGGGCCTGTGACATGTCACTGTTATCAGGTCACTGGGCTATATAAGGTGTCGCTGTGTGATACAGAGACGGGCCTGTGACATGTCACTGTTATCAGGTCGCTGGGCTATATAAGGTGTCGCTGTGTGATACAGAGACGGGCCTGTGACATGTCACTGTTATCAGGTCACTGCGCTATATAAGGTGTCGCTGTGTGATACAGAGACGGGCCTGTGACATGTCACTGTTATCAGGTCACTGGGCTATATAAGGTGTCGCTGTGTGATACAGAGACGGGCCTGTGACATGTCACTGTTATCAGGTCACTGGGCTATATAAGGTGTCGCTGTGTGATACAGAGACGGGCCTGTGACATGTCACTGTTATCAGGTCACTGCGCTATATAAGGTGTCGCTGTGTGATACAGAGACGGGCCTGTGACATGTCACTGTTATCAGGTCGCTGCGCTATATAAGGGACGGTCCCTTCCAATACGGAGAGAAGTTACTGTAACGAGGCAGTAACACTAACTGATGGCACAGTTATTATGTAGCAATTAGACAGGCTAATAGATGGCAGTGGTTTCTCTGTCCTGACTGCCCCGTGTGTGCACCTGACAGCCCCGGCCCGGGGTAATTGCGTGTGCGTGTAATCGCAGGCACTGCCCCGCATCCAGTGGGATCCGGAGTCTCTGGGAGGGGAGACGATTTCACACAGAACTGGATGAACCAGCCCGGCTCCTGCCAGCTACGCCCAAGCACTGCTCCAGATTACAGGAGAGCGCAACCGACTGCAGGCGACACCCAGCGGGAGAGCAGGGACCTTCCACGCAGGGCTGAGCCGCCATTCCCCGTGGGCACCGTGGCACGCCACGGGGCGAGGCATGACCCACCGGGAGTCCTCGCACTGGCTGTGCCACATGGGAGGATATGTGACCGTCCCCCCCCGTGTCCGTCAGAGGCTCTAGTGCACTCAGGGGTTACCACCAGGGCATATCATATGACCAAGTCACTAAGGCACTCCGTGCGTAGGTGACCTGGTGCTATGGCTGTGTGTCTGGCTCGCTGAATGTGACAGGCCCAGGATGTGACTCTGTCTGTGCCACATTAGTGTGTGACCGCGTCTCCTGCTCGCACTCTCCCGGCCGCTGCGAGATGAAACGCCGCGTTTTGTGGCGCTGGCAGCAGACAGAGCGGCTAAACGCCGCGCTCAATCACTCCCAGGCAATTAGCCGGGACTCGGAGAGCCGCGGGCGAGGACAGGGCCGGCTTTGTTGTGGTTAGTGACACGCCTCGCGTGTGTGCAGCTGGCAGGGGGTGGCACAGACGGGGGGAAGGCTCCGCTCTCTCTCGCGCCACCTCCCTGAGTGTGTCACACAGCATGGGAACGGAGAGCATGGGCGCCAAGGGCAGCACCCCGTGCCCCAGGCATGTTACCATTAACCCCCCGGTGCCGGCAGCACCCCGTGCCCCAGGCATGTTACCATTAACCCCCCGGTGCCGGCAGCACCCCGTGCCCCAGGCATGTTACCATTAACCCCCCCCCAGTGCCGGCAGCACCCCGTGCCCCAGGCATGTTACCATTAACCCCCCGGTGCCGGCAGCACCCCATGCCCCAGGCATGGTACCATTAACCCCCCGGTGCCGGCAGCACCCCGTGCCCCAGG